>NC_037673.1:110705184-110741224 GCF_003255815.1 Theropithecus gelada | reverse complement strand
TTTTTTTTTTTTTTTTTTTGACATGGGCTTTCACTCACGTTGCTGAGGCTGGAGTGCAATGGCACGATCTTGGCTTACTGCAACCTCTCCACCTCTCGGGTTCAAGCGATTGTCCTGTCTCAGCCTCCCAAGTAGCTAGGATTACAGGCATGCGCCACTGTGCCCAGCTAATTTTGTATTTTTAGTAGAGACAGGGTTTCTCCATATTGGTCAGACTGGACTCAAACTCCCGACCTCAGGTGATCCGCCTGCCTCGGCCTCCCAATGTGTTGGGATTACAGGTGTGAGCCACCACGCCCGGCCTCGGCATGCTATTTTTTAAATTTAACTTTTAAGTTCAGGGATACATGCAGGTATATATAGGTAAACTTGTGTCATAGGGGTTTGTTGTAGACGATTTCGTCATTTACGTATTAAGCCTAGAAACTCATTAGCTACTTTTCCTGATCCTCTGCCTCCCTCCCACCTTCCACCCTCAAATAGGCCCCAGCATGTGGTGTTCTACCCTTCGTGTCCATGTGTTCTCATAGTTTAGCTCCCACTCATAGGTGAAACATGCAGTATTTGGTTTTCTGTTCCTGTGCTAGTTTGATAAGGATAATGACCTCCAGCTCCATCTTTATTCTTGCAAAGGACATGATCTTGTTCTTTATTATGACTACATAGTAGTCCATAGTATATATGTACCCCATTTTCTTTATCTAGTCTACCATTGACGAGCATTTAGGTTGATTCCATGTCTTTTCTATTGCAAATGGTGCTGCAATGAACATACATGTGCGTGTGTCTTTATAGTGGAATGATGTATGTTTATTTGGGTATATACCCAGTAATGGGATTGCTGGGGTGAATGGTATTTCCATCTTTAGGTCTTTGAGGAATTGTCACACTGTATTCCACAATGGTTGAACTAATTTACACTCCCACTGACAGTGTATAAGTGTTCCTTTTCCTCCACAACCTCACCAGCATCTGTTATTTTTTGACTTTTTATTAATAGCCATTCTGACTGGTAAGAGGTGACATCTCATTGTGGTTTTAATTTGCATTTCTCTAATGATCAGTGATGTTGAGCTTTTTACCATATGATTGTTGACTGCATGTATGTCTTCTTTTGGTAAAGTGTCTGTTCATGAACTTTGTCCAATTTTTAATGGGATTTTTTTTTCTTGTAAATTTGTTTAAGTTCTTTATAGATGCTGGACAGCAGACCTTATAGATGCTGGACAGCAGACCTCAGAGACATAGCTTGCAGAAAATTTCCCCCATTCTATAGGTTGTCTGTTTACTCTGTTGATAGTTTCCTTTGCTGTGCAGAAGCTCTTTGGTTTAATTAGATTCCATTTATTAGTTTTTGCTTTTGTTTCAGTTGCTTCTGGTGTCTTCTTGAAATATTTGCTGATTTCTGTGTCCAGAATGGTACTGCTTAGGTTGCCTTCCAGAGTTTTTTATAGTTTTTGGTTTTACATTTAAATCTTTAATCCATTTTGAGTTAATTTTTGTATATAGTGTAAGGAAAGGGGTTTCAATCTTTGCATACTGTTTTTATACCCATTAACTTGCTGAATTTTTGTCTCGTTTGAATTATTGTTATTGATTCTGTGGAGTTGTCAAATTGTTCTATAATATTTGAAAATAAAGCTTTGACAGTTTTCTTATAGCTCTAATGACATTTGCCTAAATACATTATCTAAGTCTTCCAGCATAGTGCCTTATTTCTACTCTTAGTAATGTTCTGAAGTTTGTATTTATTGCTAACAAATATTAATATATCTTAAGGATCTTTCTAGGTGAGTAATTTTAGATCTTCCAAATACTTTAAAGTTGTTAATTTGTGTATTTGTAACAATTTATTCAGCAGTTTCTCTATTTAAAGACATTTGGAATTAAAAAGATATTAAAAGTGCAGTTGCAGTAAAAGCTCAAAGACTTTCCAGCATGGCTATAGGTGCTGGTGTTACTCTAAAGAAGAGACTGAGTGGTGGGATTGTGTGGATGTTTACCAGGGACAACAAACTGTCCACTTCCACCCTCCTCCCAGCTCAAAATACATGTTTATGCCCCCAGGTCTTTATAGTCTGGCCTGGGATTATAGGGATAATTTGGCACAAAATTCCTCTACTGAAATTACCATTTGATGGAATTTTTACTACACTTTATTTAAAATGTTTCAAGACAATAACATCAAGAGGTATGTTCCTAAGTTTCACTGTGTGTGATGTGAAAGAACCATGGAAACACTAGGCTGAAAGCACAGGTTCCTCTTGCATGGAGTCTTGAGAGGAATCTTCACCTGACGTCTGAAAAGACTGTGGGAAATATGAGAATGCTATTTAATAGTATTCTGATTATGAAGTAATATGGCAATAGAAAAACACTTTGCACTTGGTCCAAGTGTCTGGAAGCACACGCTCTCTCTCTCTCTTTCGCGCTCTCTCTCTCTCTCTCTCTCGTGCACTCTTCTCTCTATGCAAGTGACACCAAATAGAGAAGCATTTTGATGTTTCTCTCTCTCCCCATAATGAGGGTCCTGGTAGCTTCATTCGTTGGCAAATAGAGACTGTTCTTCTGGGAGCAGTAGACACAGACCTTGTCTCACTTGCTAACAAAGTTTGTGAGTTTTGTCTTTCTCTCAGGAAAGGGAAACACTATTACTTATTTATTTTTCAGTCTTAAAAATTTGAGAATTTTCCAAAGCAGGTATATGCATTTTAAATTTTAATAGGTTGTCTTAAATAGCTTTGAACCAGTTTACGAATATTCAGACTAGTAGTATATGAGGGACCTATTTCCCCTTACCTATTCCATACTAACATGTGTTATACTGTTAACACTTTGTCTACTGGGAAAAAATAACACCTTCTTGGTGTCTTACTGCACAGTTCTCTTATTATCAGTCGGTTTGGTATTCTTCACATGTTTATTGCCACTTTTGTGAGTAGCCTGTGGAAATCCTTTACTTTGCTGTTTTCCTACCAGATTTTTATCTTTTACTTATGGATAGTCCATGTAGAGAGATATAGATCTATCTTTATATCTTTATCTAGACACAGATAACTATAAAATACTATTACATCCATATCTATCTACATGTATATATTCTGAATAAAAATGCCTTTTTGTCATATAGTATTGTAAATATTTTTTCTCCTGTCATTTTACCTTATATTTCAGAAACTTTCTAATTTTGCCAAAAGCAAATGTTTTTTTTTTTTTCCTTTGTGACTTTTGCTTTTTCTATCTTGTGTGAGAAGGTCTCACACACTGTTAAGTCATAAAAAAATCCTCCTGAACTGTGTGTGTGCGTGCATGTGTGTGTGTCAGGCTTGGATCGTTATCATCTGGGGGTAGAGTAACAGTGTGAAGTTTAGCAGTGTGAAGCGACACTGGCTGGGGCTCTGGCACAGTGTTGAACAGCAGTGATGATGCTGGGCATCCTCCTTCCTGTCATTAAGGAGGATATGTCTAGAGTTTTGCTGTTACTTAGTATCTTGCAGATACGCTTTATCAAATAAGTTCCTCTATCTTATTAGTTTACTATAAATATTTTTTGAATGAGTGTTGAATTTTATCAGATGTAGCTTTAGCATTGAAGTAATTATGTGATTGTCTTTGTTACATGCTGTGATTATATTATTAGGGTTTCATATTTTTGAAAGGCTGATTAAACTTTCTTGGTCATGCTGTATTATTGTCTTAATATAGCCCTGGATATGGTTTTCTAATATCATATTGAGGATTTTTACATGCAACTTTCCATGTTGATTGGTTTGTAGCTTTATCTTCTGTTTTCCTTGCCTAGTTATGACTTTAGGGTCATATACTTAGTAAAATAAGTTGCCTAACTTTATGTTATTTAATTCTCAGGGAGACTTTATATAAAACACAAAGTATTCTTTCAAAGCAACTGGTATGAGTGCTTTTTGACTTGCTATATTTTTGACTACATTTCTATTTCTTATATAGTTATTTTTCTATTCATATTTCTACTAGTTCTTAGGCCAATTTTGATAATTTTTTTTGAAAAACTGTATTTTTGGTCTATTACATTTTGATGTGTATAGGCTGCAGAGATCTTAAAGTCTCCCACACAATTATGCTTTTCCTTTTATTTCTGAGAGTTTTAATTTATATGTGTTATTATTTAGTGCATACACTTCATGCAGCTTTCTCTTCAGTATCAATTGAATGTTTATCAGTCTAACGTGGCATCTTTTTGTGATTTTATACTTTTCATTTGATTTGCTTCAGTCTGAATGAACACTGCTACCACGTTTTTGTTTGGACCAGCCTGAATTCTCCCCTGTAACTTGGATTTAACTTGACCTGTCATTTTATTTTATTTCATAAAAAGCAGATATGTGTATTTTATTTTTAACATAAGCTTGTATTTTCTATCCTTTAAACAGGTGAGTTAAACTATTGGTATTTGTTGTTAGATTATTAGGTTTCATCTTCTTGCTTTGTGCTTTCTCACTTTTTTATTTTTTAAGCTTTCTTGCCTTTTTTGTCTTTCCAAAATAGTTTCTACTTAGTTTTTAAATTATCAAAGTCAAGAATAAGAATGTGTCATTACCTTTATTCTCCTTTATATGTAAATAAGTTTTCATTAAATGCCTTTGCAAAGGGTTTTTTTTCCCCTAAATATTTAATCATTTAAATTATTTATGCAATATTCCGCTTTTTGCTAATTTTCAAGTCCTCTCTATTATTTATACAGAAGAAATATTCTCTTGCTGTGGCTTTTTCTAAAAGAGAGAGGGGATAGGAATCTCATGAAGATACAAAGGATTCTCCACTTGGGCTGCTTCACATTTACGACGAAATGTCCACCTAATGTTTTTATTCCCCACAGCAACCTGTTTTAAGACCCTTGCTATCAGTGATCGCTGTCAAAGACACTTATGATTTTCAAACTCCCTTAAAATATGTTTCAGAACACATATAAATAGGTTTTTAGAAAAATAAAGGGAAAAGCTCCTTACGCAATCATATTTAAGTGATGCCAGTATTTCTTCATAGCATATCACTTCCTCCTATAAACTCAAAAATAAAACTGTTGGTTAATTTAAAGTCCTTTTATCTATTCATTGTTAGTTTCCTCTCTGAGGCTGTGTGATCTTATCCAACAGAAAGACAGGTTAATTTTAGCCTTGCATTCCCAAAGCCCACAAAAATATGAATGTTCAACCTAACAATTCCACTTAAGCAGTAAGACAAAAGTGGGAGGAAATGAGATAGAGGAAGAATCGGGTTCATGTACAACATGGAATTGTGCACATTTTATATGTAGAACCTGAAGGCCTACCTAGAATAGGCCCCTCTCTTCAGGTTCTACATGTAAAATGTGCTTGAGCAGGTGGGTCCACTCCAACCCACTCTGAAGGGATGGTGGATGGTATGGGAATCATTAGGCAGAATAATGTAGACTTAGAATATTATGGCCAGAAGGATTTTGGTACACATGATGCCAAATGTTTTCTTACTGAAGCCATTTTGATTTTTCCTTTACAGTGAAGATATAGTTTAGACTTCTTCTTAGTATCTCATATCATCCCTCATCGACCACCTAAGGAGGTCTGGTGGCCACAGTCTCTTCAGCAGGGGAGGTGATGGGCCTGGATGGCTGAAGGTTCATTGCCTGACCCAGGTTCAGCAGAGGAAACACGTGGCATCAACTCAAAATGTGGGTGCAACACCGAGTACGTTCTGTGATCTGTTGGATTCTTTTATGACTCAGACCCACATAATCTCCCACTGTGCAGGTGTACTTTTCCTTTGAGCTGAACCAGTTCAGAGTCTGCAAATATATATATATATTTTACCTTACGAGAGGACACTGCATTTTCACTGCCCTCAAATATTTTTATTAGTGACAGGATGGACAAACGAGAAATATTATCTGGTTTATAGGCTTCTTTATTTGGGAGTGGGGGGCAGGGAAGGAAACCCCAGGGAAATTGATAATTTAAGTTTTTGAGAAAGGAACTTATTTCCTTGAACTCGTTTTAGAAACAGATACTCCCTTTAGTATTTGCATCTGTAAAATGGAAATAAATGTAGGGTTGATGAAGGAATTAAAGGATTAAATGAGACCTGTCTCCAACAGATATTAAAAGAGTTGGGTTATGGAGAGCGACTGCTTTCCTACTAAGAGGGGGCAGGAAAGGCAAGTTATTAACAGAGTAGAGAGACTCAAACAAAGTGTCTCTCTGTTCTACTCTGCTTGGCCACAATCTGCTGACCACAGCCACTCTTAGATGCAACTTTTAGCTGGACCTAAGGTTAAGTAAGTTACTAACCGAAGGTTAATATAGTACTCCTGACACTGTAGCCCTAGTAAGTCTTCTTCCTCCCTCCCTTCCTTCCTTCAGTCCTTTCCTTCCTCCTCTCGTCCTCCTTTTCTTTTCCTCCTTCTCTCCTTTCTTTCTTCTCTCTCACTCACTCTTTTGCTCTCTGCAATGGGGTGCTATATTTCTTAGGCTGGTCTCGAACTTGTGGCCTCAAGCTATCCTCTTGCCTTACCCTCCTGAGTAGCTGGGACTATAGGCTACATACCAATGATCTCAGCCATAGTAATTTCTAATCACTTGAGTAGCATCTTTCATTCCATACTACCACCTAGGGAGCATGAGCCCACTTGGGGTAGAGGAAACCATAACTGGAGAAAAAGACTTTTTCTGGGGGGAAGAAATTCTAAGTATTTCTAAAAATACCTGGAAAACTATATGTTTTCTATTTCTGGGTTCACTGACTCGTGACATATTTAACAGAAGAACTAGAAAGCAGCATTGACAGGGCATGTTTTTGCTTCCTAGTCTAACAAACTGAAAAAGATCATGTTCATCAGGGCTCTAGCAGTAGTGACAGTGAGATGGAGAGAAGTCCTTTGTATTATACTGCTTGTTGCAGGGTCTTCCGGGACTCTCAACATCTCCTAGGTTTTTATTTATCAAACAACCCGTTTGATAATTTTTTTCTTAGTGGATTGCTTCAAAAGTCAGTTAAAAAGTGGTCTCCAACCTCTTTGGCACCAGGGACCAGTTTCGTGGAAGGCAGTTTTTCCTTGGACTGGGGGTTGTGGGGCAATAGTTTCAGGATGATTCAAGTGCATTACATTTATTGTGCACTTTATTTCTATTATTACATTGTAATATATAATGAAATAACTATAGAACTCACCATAATGTAGAATCAGTAGGAGCCCTGAGCTTGTTTTCCTGCAATGAGAAGGGCCCATCTGAGGCTGATGGAAGACAGTGACAGATCATCAGGCATTAAATTCTCATAAGGAGCTCGCAACCTAGATCCTTGACATGCGCAATCACAATGGAGTTTGTGCTTCTATGAGAATCTAATGCCGCTACTGATCTGACAGGAGGCAGAGCTCAGGTGGTAATGTGAGCCATGAGGAGCAGCTGTAAATACAGATGAAGCTTTATTTGCTGTACCATCACTCACCTCCTGCTGTGCAGCTCAGTTCCTAACTGGCCAGGCCCCCAGGGTTGGGGACCCCAAGTTAAAACACATAAATGGCATCAGGGTGTGTTACACAGACTAGGAGAAGTGGGTGGAGGCTCAGGACCTACGGGGAAGGGTCTGGAAAAGTAAATGAAACTTTTGGTCCAACTCTCAGGTGACCTTCCCAGCACTCCCTAACCAAACACCCTCTACTTTTCTGGATCATATTTATGAACAGATTTGGGGTGTGTGTGTGTGTGTACATATATATATATATATAGTACATATAGTGTATATATATATATACTATATATATATAGTATATATATATATATATAGTCATGTGCTAACAGTTAGAAGCAGATAATGGAGGTGTTTAATATTTGCTGCCTTTTGCTGTAAGTAGTAATATAAGTAACTACCATCATTTGATGAAATAGATGCCAGGCTTTGCAGACTTCCCCCGCCCTGCCCCACCATAGCTGTCTCTTTTTAGGCTCATTTTACAAATGAGAAAACAAAAGTCTCTGAGAATCAATGATGTTCAAGTACATAGCGCTAGTGAGTGGCAGGGCTAAGTTCCACACTCAAGTCTGACTCCTTCCACTTTGCCATGCTATTTATCAAAACTGAGCAAAGTGCAAAAATAGGAGGACTGTATTATTTAATCCATTGCTTGATGTTCATATTAACCCTAACCCCTAGCTTTTTATCTGAATTCCCAAATTCTATTTTGGAGCATAGTTACTCGATCACTACAGATGTTTTGATGGAGAGACTCTTGGAAAACAAAGAGAAAGGGAGGAGAAACTAGAGAGAAACACATGAAATTTCCACAATGTAGTATCTGTTATGCATTTGGCTCATCCTCATTTCTGTAAGAGCACAGGGTCTTCTTTCTAGTGACTAACCTTGACATTGAATGTAAGTGGAGGAAATGAAAATTACTGAGGAAGGTGGTGCCATTGTAAATTAAAATGATTTGCAGAAGCCAAATGGCTTGTGCTGGCTGTAGAGAAACAGACCAGGGTGTGGCAGGCTGAGATGAGACAAACAGAACTTAATTATTATTGGGAATTCTGAAAAGCAAAATGCAAGTTAGGGCATTTCTCACCACAAGAGCAGTCCTCTAAGCAGCCCTCAGAGGACTCTGCCTAATTCAAAGCCATTTGGGAGGAGACTTGGTAGCTGTGCCTAAAGTGGGGTTGATTCAGCAAATCACAGGCCAGAATGTCTATGTAACCGATGGGTCCCCTCCTCCTTTTAACACTGTGGTTATTTGGCATTTAAAAAAATAGAAATAAAAAATTTAATATTTACCAGTTTTCATATACTCCACATAGAATAGGAAACGAAAAATTGATTTTGAAGGATAGGAGAGTGACTTATTCTAGAAGAGCTACAGTTAAAAAGAAGAGAATAAATGCAAGGTAAAGAAATATAAATTAAAATCTTTGTCTTCTCTCATCTTTGACAAGAGAAGCAATACATTATTCTTTCCCTAGTCCCCTAATGTTCTGGGGTGATAGTGTTCATTGATCTGTAAGATGATAAACTTCAGCTGCTACTCTGCCTTTTAGTCACAACAAAGGTAGAAGATACAAGAATTAACTATATACATTGTAAGAACAAATTAATGTTTTTCCAAAATTTCTCCTTCTTACATCCGGTGTTTATACCAAATGCTTGATATATTCTTGTATGTAACCCAAAATACATAAAATGAGATTTGATTTCATCCATGAAATAGAAATCTTGATGAAGTAGGATCTTGATGTTCATTTAACTTGGCAATATGTTTCTATAACCAGTGTTCTTGTTTCCTTTCACTTATTATCAAAAAAAAAAAAAAAAAAAAAAAAATTCCAAGCCTCATTCTCATCCAACAGAGGCCTATATAAGCTATATGAATGGACTTTAGTTTCAGCCATTTTGGATAGACAGTAAATGGCAAGTGGTTCTCATGCAATCTAAAGCAATCATAGTTTTATATCCTTGATATTGAAAGGAACTGTTTGGTTTTTAAATTATTTATGCAGAATGTTATAAATGTTATTTTATCCATTGGACTATGTAGGGTGGATCAAATATATCACTCTAGTTTGTGCTAAAGAAGGAAAAACATACTAGCAACTTGAATGTTGTAAGGTTGACACCAAAGGGTATGGTATAAAATGAAGTGGAGGGGGGACAAAAGCTTCTGAAGCAGATTGCCCTGAAAATTGAATATTTTTAGGTTTAGGCTGATACAAGCAGGTTGCTTTCAGAGATGTCCAAACGAAGCCTTATTTTTATGACGCATTATCCCTACCACCATCAGCTTTCTTGTAAACTCCAGGGAATAACACCACATGAGGAAATTCCATATTGCTATCATCTCACACATGGTTCTTCTAAACCCAGTGGATTCTTAGAGCAAATCTGCAAACAGCTAGGTTTGTAGCAATAACCACTCAGTTCTCTTTCACACAAACTGACCTTAACCATCCAGGAAACAAGTGTCCTAAAACACGTGAAATTTACTAGATGCTATTCACTTGTGTTAAATATGTAAGTACAGACCAAGATGAGATCACTTACTAGAGGATATGTTAGGAGTTAGGCTTATGTATGCTCATTATGCTGTTGTATGCAAACATGTATCTATGAATATACACATGTAGGCCCCAAACACTTAAAGTGCATGCTTGGCCTTTCATAATAAATAAATGGAAAGATACGAAATAACTAGTTTAGAACTAAAATTCTGCACCATCTGTTTACAGACAGTGATGTACCCTGATACTTTGTTCCTATAAATTTGCTAGTAAACTGGGAATTAAAAAATTCTTGAAAGCATCTCTACTCCTTATTTGTATATGTTCTGATAAAAGACTGACTTTCTACATTTTGAAAAAAAATTGAATTAAAAATGAGACAATGCAACCCAAAAACTGGTAAGCTATCCTGGTTCAAATGACTGATGCAAATGATTCATAACAAGAGAAAAATCTTAGGGTATAGAGGAATTGAAAGTCTTTTTTTCCAACCAGCCAAACTTTTGGCTATCAAAATTATCAGTGTGCATCAGATGATAATCGGCTATTTTGCCTTGAAAATAATGTGAGAAAAGTGAAGCTTTAGAAATGTCAAGTGACCAAACAAGTATGTGCAGAAATTAACTTTTTTTTATTATATATCATATAATGTAGTAGTAAAGTTTGTTTGAAGTGCATGAATAAAAAGTTAGTGAAATTACAGGAGGAACAATCTATATAGCAATAATAGGTGCATTCCCTGTGCATCTGAAAGAAAAAAAAAGAGTTTTCACTCATTTTGGCCTAAAACTTAGTGTTCAGGTTCCCAGGATTCTGACATCAGAACCCGGATAACGCTGATTAGAACCATAGGGGCTTTACAATAAAAGCTAAAATATTGACCATATGATGGCAAAAAGTCTTATTTTGTGGTTAACTTATTCTCTTCTAGCTACTCTCTGATGAAGTTGGTGGCGCTGTGGAAGAGGACCGCCGCCTCCTGGACGAGGACCGGGACCGCTCAGCATTGTAAGTGACATGCTTGTCGTAGCTCTCCATCTGAGCCTCAATGAAATCTCTCTGCTGCTGCCTGATGGTCTGGCTTATGAGCCCAGGGAGGGCGTGGATGCTACCAATCAAAGTCTCTAATTTTGTTTCCAGGGTAACAATCCTCTTCTCGAAGTCTTCACTCCTTTCGTTTAAGTCAGAAATCATATCATACATGATATTCTGGGTCTGAAAAACAGGATTGAGAAGGTTAATTATACTTGCCCTGAACACAAACTGTCCACCTCTCAGAGGTTTAGCTCCAGTCTCTTGCTGGTGGCATTCAGTATAACAGGGGTGTCAGCAAACTGAACAGCTCATCTTGCAAAGTCAATTTATTGTATCTGTTCAATGCTAGGATTTATAACAGAAATATAAGATCTTTGGTTCAGTTGTAGAAAATGTGGAGCAGGTACTGCTACTGGTGGTATGCCCAATGATTGTAGGTGGTATCAGGATAGACAAAAACATTTCAATTTAATATTTATATATGTATGTTAAAGGTTGTCACAAAGGTTAGTACACATCAAATTCATTTTGCAACACATAACATTAGGGCAGGGGTAATTTTTTAAAAATGGGCAGAATCAGTATTGGGATTTAGCAGAAATGTTGAGGGTAAAATATAAATGAAGTTTAGGATTAACTGGTTTTACAATTTTGTAATTTAAAGCAATAAATTCCTAAATATTGTTTGTTATCCTTTGTTTCAAATTATAGGCCTCTCTCCATTGGGTCAAATGGAAATTTTACAGATAATTGAGAGAATATTAGTTGAGGGAGATACTAAAGTTACCAGTCTACCTTGTTGGCTGTGGCTCTGACCTACTGGCTAAGGCTTAATCAAAGCTAAGTGGTTAAAATAGGAAAATGTTTCTGGATTCCTAGTGAACCTTGAAATCGACTGTCTTGATCACAGGATATCCATAACTCGGATTTCTAGGTATATTTCCTGAGTAGCCAAAAGACAAAGAGAAAGGACTGATCAGCTCAGAGCTAGAAAGGGGAAAGGCTAGTGAAGGGGAAGAAAAGGTTTTAATGTTAGTTTAGTGCAGACTTTCCCAAGTCTGAGATCCCTTCATTTAAGCTGTCCTTCCTTCTACTTCATTTCTCTTCTATCATATGCTCTTCTTCTGCTTAACAATCTTTTAAAGATGGTAAATGAACTGATAAGGGAGTTATCATTCAGAATATAGGCACCTTGTTTCAGTTTGATCAGAGACATAGTGCATACACTTAATTTTACTACACAGTCTTGAGAATATGTGAACAGCATCCATTCATTTACAAAAATACTGAGCCTTTATGGTACGTACAGTCCTGTGGTCATAATAAGTACATTAATAAAGAAATAGCATCTTGCCTCACAGTGGTACTCTTGAAGTAAAATTACATCTCTGCATCATATTCCAATGTGGTCTGTTCATTTTTCCATAAAAATATCCATTAAAAATCATTTAACCTAGGAGTGATGGAGCTTGCCCATCTTTTTTTCATATGTCCAAGTAACAGCCACATTTACACACATTAATCGAGGATGTCTTCATACCTTATATATGTGTGCTGTCCAGTTTATATGCATGATATATGCTCTCCTAGGGTAAATCATTAAATACTTAGCATCTTCATCTAGTATGTGGTACAGATATACATTGAAATGAATGTAATTTAGATGCATTATTTAATGAGACTAGAACAAATACTTGTAATTTTTATGGATTATACTTGAGGCTTTAGTAAAATCATGGCTGATTTCTCGAACAAAAAAAACAGTTTGTAAGATGCAACTGAGAGTTGTCTCTTTCAAAGCATTTGGGTAAAAGGCTGAACAATTATATAAATGCTATTCTAATACCACCTTTAGAACTCAACCAGGAAAATGCAATGTTTTGATTGCTGACAAATATTTATGTTTTAAGGATGGGTTTTATGTGGGGAGAAACAACCAGAAATTGATCAGATAAATGTTGCAAATAAGGTAGAATAATTTGGAGACCGTTAATATACTTTTTAAAAAGTGGTATGATTTTGAAATAATGAAATGGAGAAAGAACCATAAAAAATGATCACTTTGGGGTGATAACTTTCATTTTAGGATGTAATTTCTGGTATCTTTTATTTTTTTATTTATTATTATTATTTTTTTTTTTGAGACGGAGTCTCGCTCCGTCGCCCAGGCTGGAGTGCAGTGGCCAGATCTCAGCTCACTGCAAGCTCCGCCTCCCGGGTTGACGCCATTCTCCTGCCTCAGCCTCCCGAGTAGCTGGGACTACAGGCGCCCGCTACCTCACCCGGCTAGTTTTTTGTATTTTTTAGTAGAGACGGGGTTTCACTGGGTTAGCCAGGATGGTCTCGATCTCCTGACCTTGTGATCCGCCCGTCTCGGCCTCCCAAAGTGCTGGGATTACAGGTGGTATCTTTTATTTTTATTTCAACTTTGCATTCTTTTGAGTTTGCTTAAAATACATAGAACAAAATTTAATTGATGAGTCCTATTCATTCCTGAATATCACACTCACACCTCGGATGCAGTTCTGCTCTTATTGGGATGAGATTTACATGCAAATAAAAATCCCACAGGTATTGTCTCCTATTCCACTTAAGCTTCTTATGGTACTTCCAAATCACTGTAACTAGGAATGTTTTCAGAATGGGGTTGAATAACGTAACAGGGAAAGAGTACATTAAATGAGAGTTATAGAAACATTCTTTTAACTTGGACCATCATTTTAGGGTGCTTGGTTGGTTTGATTTACTAATTAAATTTGGGTTGGGATCCTCTTGAAACATGAATGATTAGTGACTGTGCAGTGGCTGATTTCAACAGATGCAACTATGAGGGCTAAGCACCTCAGACTTACCTTTGCCAAGTCCACCAAGGTGTTTGCTTGGTCATTCAGTTTCCTCTGCTCCATTTTTACACTTCTTAATCTAAAAGACAGAATCTGATATCAGAAAGGTTCCCTTCTTTCTACAGCAATCTTATGCCTTCCAAAGAGCATGCACAAAATTGACAAGAGCAAATAACTGCATGGATAATGCCTTGAATATCTGGGGTAAGTCCAAACTGGTTATGTGTCTGGTTCAATGAGAAGCATGCTTCCCCAACACCGCAAAAAAGAAAGGAGAGAGACAGCAATAGATGAGATGTCCTTAGGACAACTATTTACCAGGTAAAGTTGGATTCAGAAAGACTCATAAGGATTTAACCATATGAGAAAAAGCCAAAACATTCCTTAAAGCCCCAGTATCATGACAAATAGACATAGGAAGAAATATGCAAAGCAACTGGAATTTCATCGATGTTGGAGCAATGAGCACCTTCCTATGCCTACATGACTAGATACAGGTATTAGCCCTGTTTAGTCTTAAATGGATTGGGTTAGGTATTTGAACCTGATGAAAACACAGTGATAAGTGAGATTCTTATTAACAAAAAAAAAAAAACTTTTATTCAACCAGCAGCAATATAACACAAAACACATAATTATTATCTTTTTCTTCACTGTATTTCGTTTAACTTTTATCTTGAACTGCCATTAAATTTGAAGGGAGGCCAGACCATTTCCTAGGAAAAATTTCCCTTAATTTTCAGTGTAGATAAAAGTCAGAGGACAATTATAGTATCTGGCAGATGGAGTCTCTACTCGTAAGATTATGTTGAGCTACTGTTAAATATCATTGTATGTACCTGATGAGGAGTCAATTAAGAGTCAAAAAATGGTATTAGGAAACATTTTTAGGTAAGAACTCTGCTATTCTTTATTTACTATATTATTTTTCAACAAATATTTATTCAGTGTTGACTGTGTACCAAGAAAGATTTTCCAATAAGACAAATGTGGTTTGTTGTTCCTTAAGCTAACAACTAAAAGCTTTTTCCCAAAAGAGAAGTAGGTTCTTCTAAACTATTTAATGAAAACAAACAAACAAACAGTCATGCCAATCTTAGTTTACTTTGATGACAAGTCATTTTACAAAGTATAGTTTTAATGCTAGAGAGAGTATTTTGTATTATTTTTCAATTGAAATGAAAGGTAATTATGTAGAAGGAATAAAAACTCACAGGGCAAGATTTTACTGCCAGGGAGATTTCTGTAATATGTTCATAATGTTCAGTGATTTTGTTCTGAAACTAGGATATCCAATATGTCACCAAATCTGCTCTACAGTGAAGATGCAGTGCCTTCTGCCAGTAAGTTTAGCTGACACCTACCTACAACACGATCTTTACCAATCTACAACAGTTGAAGGTTATAACTTCTCATTGCGACTATGTGTTTATTAGAACACTGGAACGAAGTTAACTGGCTCCTTTTTATGCTATTATAGAGATGGAATATGTCCTAGTCTAAAATAAATTTACAAGCATGTATTTAGATCCAATATATTGTTGAGAAAAATTTCCTTTAGTAATTAATAGGGTTACAATTTTTGATGTGTGCCTTTGAAAAACAGGCAACTACCCCCACCCTATACCTCCTAAAAAGAACACTTAGACATCTATGGTTCATTACATGGAAGTGTACTAAAGAAAGAGCAATGTACAACAGTGGATTCCATCCTCACTGACTCTAACTGGGCCTTTAGTTTCCTCACATATGGAATGAAGTGTGTTAGATTAGAACAATGTTTCTGCACTGCTGGATTCATACCAACAGAGGTATCCTAGATGACTTTAAGTGATACTTAAGATGGAAAACAGTTATTCCTTTCAGTTCTCTTCTAATTCTTCATTACTGCAAGAAAAACGTCACAGGCTGGTCCCACTCTGTCTTTGTCTCCTAACACCTGCTTTTTTTTTTAAAAAAAAGAGCAGAATCTCAGCTCAGAGCTTTCTGCAGGCAACAGCCTATGGCTAGAATTCAATACCAGTATTCCAACTATCAATTGACAATTACCTTTCTTCGTAATATTTTTAATCCATTTGTATAAAAATGGATTAAAATTTCTATAAAGGAATTTGTATAAAGTTTCATTTTCAAATTTAAGTTGTAGTATTGGTGGCACAGAAATGACAGAAGTTTGGGCTCTGGACCAGATGCCTCCAGCAAGTAATGAGTACAGAGAAAGTCCTGAATTCTACAAGTCAGATTAGAACAGCCAGTGGCAGTTTCTTAGCTTAAGTGGGTACTTCATCTTGGAAACAACGGGGCCGAATTTACTTCTCTTGGATTACTATACTATGTCTGACAGTAGAATTTTGCCCATTTTATTTTCTACGAATCTGGAAAGCTGACATAGAGTAGCCCTATTCGATTGGAATTCCTTTAGCTTCCAGAAATCATCTTGTCTTGTTGTTTGTTTCTTACACTGCCTGTAATGTAGGAGAGCTGATAGAAAAAGCCTGCTTAAGCTGCAGCTGCCAGAATAAAAGGTAACATGCAGATGTGTATTACACTTTTTTCCCCCCAAAAAAGAAGAATAAGAAACATATGTTGATTTCTTCCTTGTGAACTTCACTTATCACAGGAAAATATCATGATTTTGGATCACATTTCCATAGCAGCAATCAGACTACTAAAATTCACAAATAAAGGATCCGCTGGGTGCATGCAGCCAGTAGAAAATTCTGCAAATGTTGAAAGGAGCGGCTCACACAACTTACTTCCGAGCTCTATTTTCATTTTGTTGAAATAAAAAGACAAAACAAAAGAAAAGAAACTGTAAAATATTCTGGAACAAAATAACACAATGTGGTGTTCAGTTGTGCACAGGGGGCTCGATTCATTAGCTGGAAGATCCTGTTATGGTTCTGCAGGATTTTGACATATTGGCCAAAGAGAAACACTATTCCATTATCCTTCTTCATTGCTACTATACTTTCCCATCTGAAAGCACTCAGCTTCCTTCTGAGTAAGAGTTCAGAAGGAAGAGCATGCATAAAGTCATCATGGCCTCTTGATATTTGATGTTCAAGTCAACAACAAGAAATATTTTTGCCTAATATGAATGTGATATGGTTAAAAGAACAATATTTGAAACAAAGGCATTATAATTGTTTTTTTGTCGGGGGGCACATCTTTTCTAAATTAGGACAACTCAGAAGCCTGGGGTTTCTGAAAGGCAGGTAATCCAACTCTCATGATATACAAATCAAGTAGATTGGATTTCTTGGCTCCGAAACAAATTCATGTTGGTCCATAGTTGAAATAAAAGAATGATAAACTTTAAAGGTAAGGTTGCTACCCGAAAAAGGGTTAACAGTTAAGAGAAAGAGAACACTTCATGGCACTAAGTGACAATCTAAAAAGAAAATTACTGAAAAGAGGGCACAGGCCTGGACAGTTCAGCATCCAACAGAGGATAGAGAGGCTATGAAGTTTGGAAAAGAGAAACAGAGTTGAGACAGCAGGGACTGGTAGAAGCAGAGAGCTGCTGAAAAAGCACTCAGGACAAATCAGAGAGTAGGAGAGGCCAGGAGTGATCGATCGAATGAATTTTAACATTTTTATTCAGCTAGTAAGGTCTGATTGTACCCAGTGCCGACAGATAAGGCTGAGGGTCTCAGTGGATCTGCACAGTGGGCAATGGAAGCCTTGCCCATAGGAATCGAGCCCTATGTGCTTTCCCTATGACTTCACTCCCTAACTTCCAACACTAAGCTAAAATGAAAGGTAAGTATGCATGATTAGAATGATCTAGCCAAACAAAGCTTGTATGAATAAACATAGTTACACTTTTACAAAGTATAAATGTCCCCCACCTCAACGGAAACCCGGTAACCCCTAGAAAAATTTATAAAGCAATTCAGAGCATTTCTGAGTTGCCTGAAGCTTATCTGCTTTAGAAGTACACATTGCTACAGAAGAAACAGAATAAGAAATGTCTGACAGAAGCAGAAAAATCACAAGTAGCTTCCTCTGTCACTCTGTCCAAATACAGTATGCTGAGAGACCCCGTGCAAGCGACTCCACAGTACCCACCCTTAAAAAAGGGCTGACATGCCTTGTAGGGTGCATTTGCAACTTGCTTAGTGACAGTTTTTAAGCTTCCCCAAATACTTTTTTTTGTAATATTTTAATGTAAAAATGTAATAACCTACAGCAAAGTTGAAAGCATTTTACAGTAAAAACCCCTAAATTCTCCCCCAGGCTTTTGAATGTGAATGTATTCTGAACATAATAGTCCAGAACAGTCTTATAAGATGTAATACAAATTCCCACTGCACATGGCTACAAAACCGTATTACAAAAACTATCACAGCATTTTTTTGGATTTGTTGTTATATGAAAAATTATTAAAGGTAAATCACATGTAATTTTCTATTTGATAGGTCAGACTGACAGGAAAGGACCCAGATAAGATCCTGGAGGCAATGGAATGTGTGGCTGCTCAACACACAGACCGACCACAATTGCTTACTGCCGTGTCATCTCACACCCTTCCGCCCTGGACATACATATCTTCTCACATGCACTAAGGTAAGGTTTCTTTTTAACATACTAAATATAGGTTAATATCAAAATATTAAAGGTACAAAAATGATTTTGCCATGGTATGGCCTGTAGACCTCCTGTATGAATGTTGGGGTTACTGTGTAGTATGGTTTTACCAGGGGAAGATCACTGTAATAGGAGAGTTGTGCGAGGTGAGTCCCTTGAGGAAGATGCCTGTTTGACAGGAAAATAGGTTGAGGAACATGGAGGTGAAAGCTCAGCATCTCTGGGTGGGGAGGCAGGAAGCGTTCTCATTCTCTTCAATCTAAACTTCAAGGAATCAAGATGTCTAGGCAAGTGCTCCTGGGTGGTGGTTCTGGATTATAAGTGTAACTGTAAGGTCTAGAGCAAGTTCCCTCTTGTGAGTCGGATGGAATATAATGTTCCTTTCTGTGTTTTTCCTTATTTTAAGAGTATTATTTGAAAACTACAGCCTTGTGTTTTCCTTACAAAGGGAGAAAAACCATGGTGGTGTGTCAAGTCACTGAGCTACAGAGGAAAGAGCATCACTATCTTAGGAAAGTGTGTTAGTAAAGCTGGGGAAAGAGCATGAGTGAGTAGCAATGAAGGCCAGATACTCTACCATATGTGCAGAGCCTGCCTCTACTATAAATCTCAGGATACTTGAGTTTTAATTTCTGTGGAAGTATGAATCTGTCCATAATTACATATTCTACATTTTCAGTGATACCTATTTAAGCAGGGCAGTTCAATGGACAGGTTTTGTATTCTAGGGTAGAAGATGAATGCTTAGTAATTTCCTACAAAATGTTAGTGGTACCGTATTACATATGAATTACCTGAACATGCGAAATAAAAATTGCAGCCTCTGAGTTTTCTTGTCTGTTATACTAGTTGGCTCTGAGAGACAAATCTCATTGGATAGCCAAAGCATCTTGTATTTACCCACCTTTCCATTATTACCCTAGTAGGTTTCATAAAGAAAGCCACTGTTCTGAGCCACAAATGTGACCGTATCTGCTCTTCTCCATACAGAAATGGTATTAAGAGCAAGTCTGCATGGCATGACAATCGATACCCACATGAATAATACTTACAGTAAGGATGCTGCCAGCCTGGAGGAGAAAGACCCTGTGCTTTAAAATTATCAATGCATCTTACTAGATGTAGATTGTTACTTTAAAAGTCTATGTTAATTATATAACAATGGAACAGCACAAAGGACTTAAACAATAGTGGTTTGGATAAAGTTAAAATAATGATAAGAGAGTAAAAGGTCTACACAAACCAGAACATTTAAAATGAACACAGCCAAATTTCTGATTAAAAACTAATTTAAAATTCAAGTATTAAATCAGTTATATGCACTACATTCATATAAATATGTTTGAAGCTATGTTTAGAAAATAAAGCTAAAAATATCCTAGAGCAAACTATCTGAATAAATAGGTTAAATTAAGAAATACCATCTTAGCAGAAGTTATTCTAAAGAGAAACTGAGAAGACATTTTAACTAATATTCTAGTACTAATAAGTGATTTTTAACCATTAAAGGAACTGAGGTTATTCTCAGGATCTTACTGTGGAATGATTAAATTGCCATATAACATCTTCTGGAAGCAAACATGACAATGTTTTCTTTTTTCTTTCCTTATGAAACAAGAACAACCAAGTGCAAAAATTGAAAGCCAAGGACACAAAAGCAGGATAAAAGTGAAAAATGATACTTACTGATGAATAGCTTGCAAGAATTTTCGTTGATGTTTTCTTACTTTTGCATGATCTATCTTTTTTACTAGCTTTGTATTTTTGTAAATTAGCCATGTTTCCCTGAGTACATTGGCAGCTGCATTTTTTACCTGTTAAGAGAACAAACAAAGCAGTTGATAAATTCCAGAGCAGAATCCTTTGTAACTTTGCTGGGGGTCATAGTCTTCATCCCAAGGATCATTGTGAGCTGTAGCTTCATTTAGTAACTATGACTCAAAATATTATTTTTCTTGAATCTATGTCTTTTTAGAAGTACTTGTATCTGCCTGGGAACAACACTTAAACTGAAATAGAGAGATACTACCACTTTCTTTCTGCAGTAAATTCTATCCTACTCCTTCAGGAAACTTCTTTTTTATTCATCTTTTTTTTTTTTTTTTTTTTTTTAATCAAGAGGTGTTGAGTTCTCCACTGTGTATTGCAATTGTTGTCTCCATGTTCTTCCTTTCCCTGGAGAAAGACAAAATGCCATGAGGCCAAGGTTAATCCTGTCCTTTGCAAACCCGCTTGGTATTTCTGGCTGTGTACTACTGGAAAGGCATGTTTCCAGTGCTGAATGTATAAGTACACCCAGAACTGATAGCCTCCCAGAGTGACTTAGCAATTTGTATGCTTGTTAGCACACTTTAATTAACTGACAGAGTCTGTGTTATGATTTTGTTGGAAATTTAGGTACACTGCATTTCAAATGGATGGTAAAAATGAAAAGGGTGAAAGCATTGCAGTAACACTGCCAAGACCTACAGCAGCTGATGAAAGGCATGGATACTTAATCCAATCACTTGCTTTCTTGATGAAAGTCTTCAACAAGTCCTGGGAGCTGATAAAGGGCCAGCAAGGGCAGATTCTGTCTTCTTCCTTGCTCACACTATGGGATCTGATGACCCACAGCTTTCACTTGGGCTTTTGGATTACTTACTGTAAGAAGTCGTTCCATTTAATTCTTTTCAGTGATGGATAAAGGATATTTCACAAAGAGAGTCACAGGTTACTGGGGTGCTAGGTGGAGGAAGATAACTTTTTTAAGAAAGGCAATGTAGTGGGGAAGACAAAACAATGAGCTGAGATTGATAACTGCGTTCTAAGTACTTGACTTTGCACTAACCACGTCAGGTTGAAGCGATTAGCTAACATTGTAGGACTTCCGTTTTCTTGAACATCAGAAAGTTAGAGATAATGAATATTAAAGTTCCCTCAATCATTAGATTTACAATAAGAATGAGCTTTAGAATTACACTAAACTGTGGGCCCAAGTTTGTATTTATATTATTGACTTTAGCAAAGAAAACATCAGGTTTGGTAACTGATGGTGAATTCTTTTTCATGGAACTAAAAAGTTTTCTTTTTGAGCAAAATTATATTGCTGGAACTCATTTTAAGAAAATGAGTGGTCTTTTTACACTAAAGCTTCTTTTAGGAGTGACTGGTTTGTAATGCACTGCCTCTGGATATCCATTAGACTCTGTGCATGGAGAGAATCCTCAGAGCAACAGAAAAATGATCAACACAGAAGCCAAGTGCCAGCAATGCGTATAAGTAACACCACCACCATCCACAGTGAAGCTAAAAGGAGTTCAAGTCAATTCTTCGATCCATCTTCATACTTCCACTTCCTCAGACAGCAGGGAGAGCCACCTTTAGAAGCTTTTTGCATCGGATCCTCATGTCCTTTCAAAGGTAAGGAAATTGGTGCAGCATGAGTAGTCTTTATTTGAGGACTTTGCTTTTACGGAGAGAGGAGTGGGAAGTGACTGGTCCGCAGTCTCTGGGGTTGGAATAGCCTTTCCCTGTGAGGAAAGAGACAATCTCAGATCTCTAAGCAACTATAGATATCTGGAATATTGGCAAGGGGCCCTGACGTAGGCTCTCTCTCTGATTTTACCAGTCCAAGGCATAGAGGAGAAGCCTAGATCCCTGCCTGGTGAGGAAGCTGGAAAACCAGGTAAGAACCCTGGGTAAAAACCAATGGGTCAGAAAAACAGCAATGGAACACAGAAGTGCGCAATGTAGACTTTGGGTATTAGACCTTTGTCAGATGGATAGATTGCAAAAATTTTATCCCATTCTGTAAGTTGTCTGTTCACTTTGTCAATAGCTTCTTTTGCTGTGCAGAAACTCTTTAGTTTAATTAGATCCCAGTGGTCAATTTTTGCCTGTTGCAATTGCTTTTGGCATTTGTCATAAAATCTTTCCCTGTGACTATGTCCTGAATGGTACTGCCTAGATTTTCTCCTAGGGTTTTTATAGTTTTGGGTTTTACATTTAAGTATTTAATGCACCTTGGTTAATTTTTGTATAAGCTGTAAGGAAGGGATCCAGTTTCAATTTTCTGCATATAGCCAGCCAGATCTCCCAGCATCATTTATTAAATAGGGACTCCTTCTGCATTGCTTGTTTTTGTCAGGTTTGCTGAAGATCAGATGGTTGTACGTGTGTGGCCTTCATTTCTGTTCCATTGGTTTATGTGTCTGTTTTTGTACCAGTTTACCATGGTGTTTTAGTTACTGTAGCCCTACAATATAGTTTGAAGTTGGGTAGCATGATGCCTCCAGCTTTGTTCTTTTTGCTTAGGGTTGTCTTGGCAATTCCAACTCTTGTTTGGTTCCATGTAAATTTAAAAATAGTTTTTTTCTAAATCTGTGAAGAATGGCAATGGTAATTTAATGGGAATAACATTAAAACTATTAAATTACTTTGGGCAGTATGGCTATTTTCATGATATTGATTCTTATCTATGAGCATGGAATGTTTCTCAATTTGTTTGTGTCCTTTCTGATTTCTTTGAGCACTGGTTTGTAGTTCTCCTTGAAGAGGTCCTTCACTTCCCTCGTTAACTGTATTCCTAGATATTTTATTCTTTTTGCAGCAATTGTGAATGGCAGTTCATTCATGATTTGGCTCTCTGCTTGCCTGTTGGTGGTATATAGGAATGCTAGCAATTTTTGCATACTGATTTTGTATCCTGAGACTTTGCTGAAGTTGCTTATCAGTTTAAGAAGTTTTTGGGTTGAGATGATGGGGTTTTCTAGATACAGGATCATGTCATCTGCAAAGGTAATTTGACTTCCTCTCTTCCTATTTCAATACCCTTTCTTTCTTTCTCTTACCTGATTACCCTGGCCAGAACTTCCCATACTATGTTGAATAGGAGTGGTGAGAGAGGGCATCCTTGTCTTGTGCTGGTTTTCAAGGGGAATGCTTCTGGCTTTTGCCCATTATGATACTGGCAGTAGATTTGTCATAGATGGCTCTTATTATTTTGAGGTATGTTCCTTCAATACCTAGTTTATTGAGAGCATTTAACATGCAAGGATGTTGAATTTTTTCAATGGTCTTTTCTGCATCTATTGAGATAATTATGTGGGTTTTATGTTTAGTTCTGTTATTGTGATGAATCACATTTATTGATTTGCCTATGTTGAACCAATCTTGGATCCCAGGGATGAAGCCAACTTGATCATGGTGGATAAGCCTTTTGATGTGCTGCTGAATTTGGTTTGCCAGTATTTTATTGAGGATTTTTTCATCAATTTTCATCAAGGATATTGACTAGAAGTTTTCTCTTTTTGTTTTATCTCTGCCAGGTTTTGGTATCAGGATGATGCTAGCCGCATAGAATCAGTTAGGGAGCAGTCCCTCCTTTGTGATTTTTTGGGATAGTTTCTGTAGAAATGGCACCAGCTCTTCTTTGTACCTCTGGTAGAATTCAGTTGTGAATGCATCTGGTCCTGGGCTTTTTTTTTTTTTTTTTTTTGGTTGGTAGGCAATTTATTCCTGCCTCAATTTCAGAACTCATTATTGGTCAATTCAGGAATTCAATTTCTTCTTGGTTCGGTCTTGGGAGGGTATAGGTGTCCAGGAATTTATCCATTTCTTCTACATTTTCTAGTTTATGTGCACAGAGGTGTTTAATAGCATTCTCTGATGATTGTCTGTGTTTCTGTGGGGTCAGTGGTGATATCTCCTTATCATTTCTGATAGTGTTTTACTCTTCGCTCTTTTCTTCTTTGTCTATCTAGTGGTCTATTTTAATTTTTTCAAAGAGCCAACTCCTGGATTTGTTGATTTGTTTTTTTGAAGGGTTATTTGTGTCTCGGTCTCCTTCAGATCAGCTCTGATCTTGGTTATTTCTTGTCTTCTGCTATCTTTGGGATTTGTTTGTTCTTGGTTCTCCAGTTCTTTTAGTTGAGATGTTAGGTTGTTAACTTGAGATCTTTCTGGTTTTTTGGTGTGGGGATTGAGTGCTATAAATTTCCCTCTTAACACTGCTTTAGCTGCATTCCAGAGATTCTGCTACATTGTCTCTTTGTTCTCATTAGTTTCAAAGAACTTCTTGATTTCTGCCTTAATTTCATTATTTACTCAAGAGTCATTCAGGAGAAGGCTGTTCAATTTGCATGTAGTTGTTTGGTTTTGAGTTAAATTCTTTTTTTTTTTTTTGAGATGGAGTCTTGCTCTGTTGCCTGGTCTGGAGTGCAATGGCCGGATCTCAGCTCACTGCAAGCTCCGCCTCCCGGGTTTAGTCATTCTCCTGCCTCAGCCTCCTGAGTAGCTGGGACTACAGGTGCCTGCCACCTCGCCGGGGTAGTTTTTTGTATTTTTTAGTAGAGACGGGGTTTCACCGTGTTAGCCAGGATGGTCTTGATCTCCTGACCTTGTGATCTGCCCATCTCGGCCTCCCAAAGTGCTGGGATTACAGGCTTGAGCCACCGTGCCCGGCCTTGAGTTAAATTCTTAATCTTGTGTTCTAATTTGATTGCATTGTAGTCTGAAACTGCTTGTTATGATTTCAGTTCTTTTGCATTTGGTGAGGAGTGTTGTACTTCTGATTATGTAATCAGTTTTACAGTAAATGCCACATGGTGATGAGAACAATGTGTATTCTGTTGCTATCAGGTCCACTTGATCCAAAGCTGAGTTCAGGTCCTGAATATCTCTGTTAATTTTCCGTCTCAATTATCTGACTAACACTGACAGTGAGGTATTAAAGTCTCCTACTATTATTGTGTGGAAGTCGATGTCTCTTTGTAGGTCTCTAAGTACTTGCTTTATGAATCTGGGTGTTCCTGTATTGGGTACATATATATTTAGAATAGTTAGCTCTTTTGTTGAATTGAACCCTTTACCATTATGTAATGCTCTTCATCTTTTTTGATCTTTGTTGGTTTAAAGTCTGTTTTGCCAGGAACTAGGATTTCAACCCGTTTTTTTTTTTTCTTTTTTTCTTATAGTTTCCATTTGGTTGGTAAATTTTCCTCCATCCCTTTATTTTGAGCCTATGTGTGTGTCTGCACATGAGAGAGTCTCTTGAAGACAGCATACTGATGGGTCTTGGCTCTATCCAGTTTGCCATTCTCTGTCTTTTAATTGGGGCATTTAGCCTATTTACATTGAAGGTTACTAGTGCTTTGTGTGAATTTGATCCTGCCATCATGATGCTAGCTGGTTACTTTGCAGACTTGCTTATTTGGTTGCTTTATAGTGTCAGTGGTCTGTGTACTTCGGTATGTTTTTGTAGTGGCTGGTAACGGCTTTTCCTTTCCATATTTAGTGCTTCCTTCAGGAGCTCTTGCAAGGCAGGCCTGGTAATGATGAATTCCCTTAGCATTTGCTTGTCTGAAAAGGATCTTATTTCTCCTTCACTTATGAAGCTTAGTTTGGCCAGATACGAAATTCTAGGTTGGAAATTCTTCAAGAATGTTGAATATGGGCCCCCAATCTCTTCTGGCTTGTAGGATTTCTGCTGAGGGGTCTACTGTTAGTCAGATGGGTTTTTTTGTTTTTTTTTTTTCCATAAGTGATCTGGCCTTTCTCTCTGGCTTCCCTTATCATTTTTTCTTTCATTTTGACCTTGGAGAATCTGATGATTTTCTGTCTTGGGGTAAACCTTCTTGTGGAGTACCTTACTGGGGATTCTCTGCATTTCCTGAATTTGAAAGTTGGCCTGTCTTGCTAGGCTGAGGAAATTCTCCTGATGATACCCGGAAGTATGTTTTCCAACTTGGTCCCATACTCCTCATTCAGGTACCCCAATCAGTTGTACGTTTGATCTCTTTACACAATCCCATATTCTCAGAGGTTTTGTTCATTCTTTTTCATTCATTCTTTTTATTAAAACTTTGCTTTGTTCAAACCTATAGCATATAGGTAATGACAACATTGTTTAAAAGGCTATTTTGGATCTTCATTTTCAACTTCCATTTCTTTGTTGTTGTTTTTATCTCCTGCTGCTTTCTCAGAGGCTTTTTTAGCATAACACTTCCACTCCTCGCCAATTCAAGGGGAATGCACCAGGGCGCCATATGCTCTCAGCCGCCCTTGCAGCAGCAGGGATAGATTTGTTCATGCCTCACCCTCTCTCTCCAGTTTTCCTTTAGGTCAGGTGTATGAGGCCTGGGTGAATGTTGTGGCTGTGGAACAGGACATAGCCAAGTGATTCATTCATTTCATGTGTTAACCCCCTGGGCTGTGAGCCAAGGACAATGTGAAAGCTACACAGAATAAATCCTTTAGAATTTCTGTTCCTTGTTAAGAGACATGCAGGAAACAAAATTATATAACTGCATAATAGTGTTCTTATTATGGATCTGATTGAGAATTCTTAACAGATTAACAACACCCACAGTGGACATTAATATGTATAATTATCCTTTGTGGGGTATCTAGCAACTTTAAAAATTATGTCTGGGTTTTGGAATTGCTTGTTTTCAAGTTTCTTTTCCAAAAAGGTATTCTGGGGATCAAACTACAAGATTTCCTGTTTGCTCAGAATGGAATGAATAGTAATAATAATATATTTCCAAAAGATACAGCGTGGTAAATATATTGCCCCTATAAGGTGATAAACTGCAAATCTATTAAATAGCTGGTCCTGTCTTACTAAACTAGGAGACAACATAAAGGTATTATGTTTTCACTTCAAAATCATTAGTTTATTCTAGATACATGTACCTGTTGGCCATTTTTGAATTGCAGAAAGTCATGTAAATTTTTAGCATTACACAAAACAATCTTCTCAGTGCTGATGTACAATAAATAGTGTTCTACTTTCAAATACAGTATTTTACTTGGTTAATGTAGTCATACAGAGAAGCGACTTTTATATAAAATTGTTCCCCTGAAAATCTGTACATGAATAATTTTTCATAGAAATTGTTCAGTTCACTAAAGATACAAACTGGAAGACTTGGAATGCTACATTTTTTCCTGGGAGAATAGCCTATCTTTTAGCATTCATATTGCTTTTTTCTTTAGAGTCATATTCAGATTTCAGAACATCTGTGACTATTACTCCTGTTAAGCATCAGAAAATATGATTTCTTTCTAGATAGTGTTTCAGGGAATAGTTGTATTTTTCTCTAATAAGTTATGAGGTATGGTTTTTAGAATTCATTCAGCATTTTAGAATTATTTTAAAAGTTAAAATTATAAATGAGTCCATTTGGAATTTCCATAAATAAGCAAATGGAATCAAGTTCCAAGTAAATGATACTCATTACATTGATGACTTTGTATAAAATAATGAAAGGACTGTAAAATGGCTATTATTTGCATATACCATGTTGAGTATATATAAACCATGTTGAGTATATATAATAAAGGAATGGGTATCATAAGAAAGCAATTTGTTTTCTTCTAATGTCATTTTAACATTTATATCTTTATTTAGTGACATCTTGCCTATAAAAATGGATCTGTCAGCAAGCCTACTACAGTATTTTTCTCAGACCTATAAGAGACTCCAGTCTCAAGAAATACTGCAAAGTAGTTCTACTTTTAAAAAGTAGTAATGAAATAACAGAATTATTAAAGCATAATAAGTATTATAAAAAATGTAAAATTTGAAACCAGAACAGTACTTAATGGAAAAGCTTTCAACAGGTAATAACCTGACAATTCAGGCAATATTATCCAAAGGAAGTTTAAAGTATACAAGAACTTCTTATAACAAAAAAGCTGTAGCATCATCAGAAAACATTGTCAGTTTGGGAAGATGCTTTTTTTTTCTTTTTTTTTGAGACGGAGTCTTGCTCTGTCACCCAGGTTGCAGTGCAGTGGCGCAATCTCGGTTTATTGCAAGCTCCACCTCCCAGGTTCACACCATTCTCCTGCCTCAGCCTCCTGAGTAGCTGGGACTACAGGTGCCCGCCACCATGCCTGGATAATTTTTTGTATTTTTTGTATTTTTAGTAGAGACGGGGTTTCACCGTGTTGGCCGGGATAGTCTCGATCTCCTGACCTTGTGATCTGCCTGCCTCGGCCTCCCGAAGTGCTGGGATTACAGGCATGAGCCACCGCGCCCGGCCTGGGAAGATGCTTTTCATTCATAATAACTGAAGGAAGATCACCTAAATCCATAGACCTAGATTCTGGATCCATAGTTCTCTAAAGGGGCCTCTGACTGGACTTTAGGGGATCCATGAGCAAGAGCACAAGTGCATTTTTCTGCCAAGCAGGAAGCATCTAAGATTTCACCTGATTTGCTGAGTGGTCAGTACTGGAAAAGCTTAAAATCTTTGGAATACTCGAATATGATACTTTAGCTGTTGATCCTCAATGGTTGACACAGCTTGCCAACCATATTTAGTATACAGTATATTTTTTATATGTTATTCCAAAAAAGAAATTACAATATATTCAGTAGACTCCACATCTTTTAAGAGAGATTATCCTTTCTAAGATGTCAAATCCTTGCGGAACAGCACATGAAAAGGTGGTTCTCTCCTCCAGGTGATTTTGTCTCGAGGGATTTTTGGTTGTCACAAGTTGGGGGCAGTGCTACTGGCATCTAGTATGTAGAAGTCAAGTATGGTGATAAACATCCAGAGCACACAGGACAGCCCCACACGAGAAAGAATTATTCAGCCAAAAAGGTCACGAGTGCCAAAGTTGAGAGGGCCTGGAATACAGCAACTACACTATAAAACCAACCTGGAATGTCTCCCAAATGAAACTGGTTGGCCTCAGTGAACTTCACAAAATATTTTTTATCAACGGTGGCAGATGGCAGTGTGATACTGCAAATCTTGTACTCAAAGTCTTTTTAACTCTTAAAATGTTTTAATAATTAAGATATGGAATATCAATATTCCAACATAATATTTAGAGAAACTATATGCTTCCTTCTTAAGAGGAAATTAAAATCTGCTTATGAAACATGGAGAAGTCTGCCCAAACATGTTAATTTGGCTTTCTTATTTGTGATTCTGTCACTTTTTTTTTTTTTCTGTTCAGATTTACAGGCAAACATATGGGTGACATGGTATTTTAAGGTATTTTTCTGCCTAATATCTTAAGTGTAGCATTAACTTAATTCCTGAGAAAATGCATAATCTTCATGGTAAAATAATATGGATTACAAGGGTCTTAATGCAAGTGTTCTTTTGAATATGATAAAACTTGTGACTTTTAAACACAAACTGCCAGCATAGAGCCCTGAAAGGACCAAACACATACATGATGTAATACACAAAACATCTGCTCCAATTTATGGATTAGATGTAGACTAATCTCATAGGCACATATTTTTATCTCTAGTAGGTCTTTAAAAAGTAAAAGGAACCCAGGCCTTTATTTAGCTCCTCATTGACCTTTTTCCCTGCACACTCTCATACGGGGATGTTCACAAGTTTTGAGAACAAATTTAGGAGTTTGAAGAAAACGAGAGTAAATCATGGAGAGTAGAAGACATTCCAAAGTGGTAACTGTAGGCTGAAAATGTAGCATCTGAACCTGGGAGGCTCTGATTGTCTACTATAGATGTGGACCTACTAACTGCAATGAAGTATCACAGTAGTGTCTGATAGGTAAGACTCAGCATGAGCAGTCAATTGCAATTCATGTTTTCATTTCCTAAGTATAATCTTCATAAATATATATTTGCATTAAAATGACTGGCCTATTAGGAAGTATTAACCAAATTAAACAAGATTACTTTTAAATATACAACCAAAATCAAGAGTGAGTGAAACCACTGAAAGTTGGAACTATGCTTTAAATATCTATTGATTCATTTATGGGTAAAGTTACCAAGTTGACAATGTATTTTGGTATTTCAGCAACAGCCTGATTGCATTCCACATTGGGCAGTTATTACACAGCAAGATGACTCTACTATAAAATAATTTTTAGTTATTTTTGACTTTGGCATTTGTCTCAAGTGACTATCAAGAAAGGCTAAAAATTGAGTCTAATAAAAACCTTTCTCTTCTTGCACAGTTTTCTACCTTGATCTGGTGACTTTGAGCAAGTTACCTAACTCCTTTGTGTCTTAGTTTCCACATTTATAAAATGGCCAGAATAATAGCACTTCTCTCATAAAGCTGTTATGAGGATGAAGTGAGTTTATACACATGGCACACTTGGAGCAGTTCCTGGCACAGAAAGTGCTCTTAAACACTGTGATTACTGTGTTCTTCTGCTAATAATTGGACAGTGGTTGCCCAACTGGATGGTATACTATTTTTAACATCTCTTCTATGGCCTGTAAGTGAAGAAAAGAGCCTGTTTCTGGCCCTGCCTTGGCCTTCTAAAAGTTAGTGGTGGTTTCTTATTTGTCTTTGCGACCCTGTCTTGAGAACAGTGACTTGATCTTAGAAGTTCAGTAAACATTTTCAATTACCTTCCCATCAAATTACTATTTTACATTAATAGTATGTTCCTTCCTACTCAATTCAATAGTTGGTCTCTTCTTGTATACCATAATTAAATCTAAAGAAGTAAGCATACCTAACATTTATGTGACTCACCTTCATCCAAATACCAAGACTGCCCAATTACTTCCTAACTGACCTAAAGTTAGAAATAGTCTATTCTCAAAATGTGATAAAATGGAATTGATTCCAAGAATGCCTATACTTTCAAACCATGTCATTTCAGCTTCAGATGTCAAAATAAAAACCATATTTCCTAACAGTGAAAAAAACACAATAATAGTCTTTCTTTGAATATATATGGGTAGTAACTTACTCTTTTAGTCAGCTGAGTATCCATCATGAAATTGTGCACGTGTTTTTCTGCTTTGGTAAGTTCTAGCTTCCTTGCCACTACAGCTACCACCAGGGCTGTGCAACCAGCACCCTGAAAATAAGGAGAGAAGAGAAATCCAAAGCGTTACTCCTTTGTGTCTCAGACACATTAGAAAATGTTTTGCATCAAATGCAAAAGTTTCTCAGGATTAAAAAAATAGTCTTCAATAAGTATTACAGAAAATATGTGATCAACAAATGTAAGCAATGTGCCTTAAACTGGGATTAAAAATTTAGTTTACATATTTTAAGAACAAAAGCATATTTGGAAAAAACATTTCCATTACAAGAAATAAATGGCCTAAAAGCAACTTGGTGACTTTTTAAAAAAACAGAGCAAATCAGTTATATACCTATAATTATAATAGAAACAAATAACAAATGAGTAGATTAGCATAAATGTATATGGAGTAGAAACAAGGATTTTTCTGTAAAGAATAAACCTCTAATCTTAAGAAGAGATCAGCAGGCCTTCAAGGTGATCAACTGCAATGCACTGGGAATAAAAGCAATAAATTATCTCAGCATATACACAGCTTCAGAGTGTTCCACACACACAAGAGGAAGGATAACAGGAAGATCACAGTGATCTTAACTTGGGCAATAGAGATATATGAAGTGCTGAAGGTAAGGGGTAACCATTATACTATTTTATAAGTTTACTAACATGACATGAGGAAAGGCACGGGTCATCTTCATTTTGAAAAAACCAACAGTGTTCCTTTTTGAATTACAGACCATTGTTCTGATCTCTTGAAAAAGAGAGTCTGTGTGGTACTCCCGCTCTGTAATCAAGTTGTGCTCATTCCAAGTTGTGAGAGTTTTCTTTGCTGAAAGACCAGCAACTACTTGCTGGGGCCACCAACTGGAGGGCCCAGGCAAGGTCAAGGTACTGCAGCCACTTCATCAGTCCTCGGCACGGGGAACCTCCCAGCAGGGAAAGGGGCATGTGAGGAACTACCTCAGGGGTCTGTGAAAGGGAAATCACACCTCCAGATAGAATCTCAACCCTGAGAGGACCACAGAGCCATAGACATTGCCCAGCTAGTCTCAACAAACAGATAACAATGTAAATAGCAGGACACAGGCAGAGCCCACTGGAGAGAAGCACAGAAAGTAGATGTGATTTAGCTATTCAGTTATAGACCAGAGAATGCATCTTTGGGCTTACTGCATGAGTTGCTGCAACAAATCTGGCAGGAGGGACAAGATTGAGGAGAAAAGGAGAAAAATAAATACACTACCTGATCATTATGATCATGGAAACATGGCCACAATGATGAGCCAATACTGCTTTAATATATTTCCAGAGGGCTTCAATAACCTGTTCCATCTTGTTCTATGAAGAAATCAGTATCCTCAGAAAGCAAGTGCTACTGATCACATGATCAGAGAAAGAGGTTGCCAAGTATTTAGACATTCTGATTTAGCCCTCTGATTTTAGAGATGAGACAACTAAAGCAGAGTAAATTATTATTCAGTTATAAACCTTGATTAGCATTGACATATTTCCTACTCTTTACTTCATTTCTTAATATCTGTATCTATATTTAGGATCACATACAGTTGAATCTCCGTATCCATGGATTCAACTGGATTGAAAATATTTGGGTAAAAAAATGGATGGTTGCATCTGTACTGAACATTATAGACTGTTTTCTTTTGTAATTATTCCTTAAACAATAACAATACTGTTTAGCAACTATTTGCACAGCATTTACATTGTGTGAAGTATTATAAGTAATCTAGAGATTAAAATACACAGGAGGATGTACCTAGGTTACATGCAAGTAATACACTATTTTATAAAGGACTTGAGCATCCGTGAATTTTGGTATTCATGGCAGGAAGTGGGGTTCTGGAACTGAACCCCCTTTAATACTAAGGGATGACTGTATATTCTTATTTGCGATTATTCCATAGTCATGATGCATTATGAAGCACTGTATTTCAAAGCAAGACAGGAAATTCAAATTCACCTATTTTATATGATAAAGTATGAACGTCTAAAAATCAAGCAATACGGTTAATTATCAAAATAATCAACATTGTTCCTATTTTGTAATTGGCATAACTTTTAAATTGGTAGTTTTTAACCTTGACTATAAACTAGAATCACTTGGAGAGTTTGTAAAATTCCTAGTGCTGAGACTGTGTGCCTCACAGCAAATCTTCATCTCCAGGGATAAAATCCACGTGTCTGAATATTTCATTAAAGTTCTCCAGGTGATCCCAAGGTACAGTCATTGCTTTAGATAAAGGAGGATATGGAGTGACTATGACAAGCTCCATTAACCTTCTATTAAAACAAGAGGGTCAGAATTCTTATAAGAGTCATTTGACTGACTTATGAAGACATTCAAGAAGTGATAAACAAGGTAAGTAAAGGCAGACGGTGTGATGTTATTTTGATGTTTTGTGCCATATGCAGACAATGAAAGCAAGGTATTTTAGATATGGGTACTAATGAAAGAAAAGAATGGCCTTTGGAAGCATCTCTACCCATTTTATTGACTTTCAAACATCTACCGTGAAGTCTAAAGAGTTCCAGCAGGCTGATGAGACCAAATCAGTGACCACCCATGATAGCATATGCTGGACAAACACAGGCTAGCCTTTTGCAGATATGCTCCTAGTTACTACTCCTCAATCGCTAAGTTCTATTGGAACTTGGCGGTTCAGGGCAGCAATGGTTCTTTAATAAGCAGAGGTCATAAAAACCTGAGGGGCTCCTAACTACTAGAGAGACAGCCATGAGAGGGTAGTTGGCATAAGAAGTTGAATATTGTTCTCCCCTGGCAGGTGGCCTCTGCTGAGATCTTTCTGGAAAGAAATCAAAATCCTAACAGGAATGGAAAATCACTGGAATCAAGAGCCTTGGACAGTGGATTTTTATTTGTGTTTATTCTTAGGCTCCATTCTTTTCTGCTACTGGCCCGTTTCTCACCGGGTGTCATCTAAGACATGGGCATTAAAAATGAGTATCTCTGTTGCAAATTGGAAAAGACATTAATCCACTAATTTAGTAATTAACTCTGCCCCTTTAAGTTATACCTCCAGAACCACTTAGAAAACTTCTTGTTCAAATACAAACTCCTTAACTCTTTAAGTTTTATTTTAGTGAAGAAAACCATAAACTTATACCTCCCTAGATTATTAAGTCATAAGATAATGTGATATGTATAGAATCACATTTCAAAAAAGTAACCTTTATTTTTTAATTTTTAGAGTTATGCAAAATGAAGCTGGCTCACTTCCGAAAGCTTTCTAGGTTCAAGGTAAATTCCTGCCAACACATTCATGGTTATAGTAATTTAAGTAATGGCATAATATTATTGTCCACCCAGTGTCTATTTCGAGGACGATTCTGTTTCATAAAATGAATAAGAATGGAAATAAGTATGATTTTACAACATTTTCTCCAAAGCTTGTCACCACCACAATCGATGTAGAAACAGTTGGGACTAACATATGTTACTCTCTGAAATTAAAATCCCTGTATGCATTTAACAAGATGAGTCATATTCCTTTCACCAAAGTCAGAAAATGTATCCTGGTTACTTTTCTCTCATTTCATTTATCTTCTTAGAAAAAACTTAAGCAAAATCACTAACTGCCACTTCAAGATGCTTGGGCATCTAAAAACAAAATGAAGAAAATGCAGTGTATTTCAGAAAGCAATATATTAAAAGCAAAGGTTTAGGTTTCCCTTGGAGTGTTTAGCATCTTTCCTTCTAACAGAGAAGATGTTGAAAGAGACAAAAAGGGGTAAGTTAAGAGGGGCAGAGGGGGAGGGACTTTGCTTTACAAAAGTTAAGTAATGACAAGTGTTGTTAATGTTTACTACCCTAAGCCAAGCCAGATCAAACTGAAAAGACAAATGACAATTAGTTACTATTACCTATATACTTCTAGGGAAATCCCAACATGTGGGGATAGTCTTAGATGCTGCCAAGTTAAAATTAAAATGTAGTGCTTTTCTCCACTGTATTCTTCTCCATTACAGCACAGAAACTGTAAGGTATCCCATTTCCCTCAAAATCATGTATCACATAATATTTGAAAAATTAAAATAAGTGACATATTTTTACCCTAAATCATCTACTTATGTTGATCCTGCAAATACTTGCAAGAATCATTTTGAAAAACCATTTTGGGATCAAGCTTTAATCACAAGGATACAAGCCTATGAAAAAGAGAAATTCCTTCATATAGCACACTGGGTAAAGGTTTTGATTATTGCAACTTTGAAAAAGACATCTTCAAAAGATTCAACATAATAATGAAATTTATACCTTTTAAAGAAATTCCAGAATCTTTACCACTACAGAGAATGGCTCTGATAAAAAACACTAATATTCAAAATATTCTAGTCTTAAAGTATCCTCCTGTGGGATTTATAATAGCTCCTAAAAGTTCAAAATTCAGTTTGATAGTTTATGAGCCTATAATTAAAATTTATCAAAATAGTTAATTTGAAAAAAATCACGCTTTTATGTAAAAATAAAACAGCTTTAAGATCTTTCACATGGCCGGGCGCGGTGGCTCAACCCTGTAATCCCAGCACTTTGGGAGGCCGAGGCGGGTGGATCACGAGGTCAGGAGATCGAGACCATCCTGGCTAACATGGTGAAACCCCGTCTCTACTAAAAATACAAAAAACTAGCCGGGCGTGGTGGCGGGCGCCTCTAGTCCCAGCTACTCGGAGGCTGAGGCAGGAGAATGGCATAAACCCGGGAGGCGGAGCTTGCAGTGAGCCGAGATCGCGCCACTGCACTCCAGCCTGGGTGACAGAGCGAGACTCCGTCTCAAAAAAAAA
>NC_037673.1:110663359-110705091 GCF_003255815.1 Theropithecus gelada | reverse complement strand
AAAACCCAACAAAAAAAAAAAAAAAAAAAAAAAAAAAAAAAAAAAGATCTTTCACAAATCAGCTTGCCCTCCAAAAGTAAGGTAAAACAAATACCTCAACACATTGCCTGTTTTTCTGTCCCTGGGGCTGACTGACTCAATGTCCTAGAACCATAAAAACATTTTTACTATACTTGACTGACATAAATAATTATTCTTTCATAAAAATATGTGAAACAATCAATTCTGGCAAATAACATGTTATAAACCACTCTGCTTTAATATTATATCCCATTGGAGTTTTGCAAGGTTTCCTCAGGTCATGAAAATAAATAAGGAAGTTTTGAAGACAAATTCTATCAAAAACGCCCTCTGAGTGTCTTAAAATACAAGTTGATATTTGCTACTAGAGGGTGGAGGTCAATTTCAAATGTCCTCATTGCAAGGAAAGCGGGGAGAGTGTGTGGTGTTTGAGCCCAGTGATTAAGCCTGGGCCTGCACAACCCAAGCCTCCTTTATAGTGATTTGCTTGCTCAGCTCATTCTTCTACTTTTAGGGTCAGAAAGAAGGAAGTACCTCATAAAACTGGTCATCAACAATGAGTCATCCCTCGGTTTAAATCTCCTGATCGCAACAGTGCCAGTGTGACTGCAGGTACTTCAGAGACAGGAAAGGCAGCTCTGCCAATTAAAAGTGCTGATAGTTTAGAAAAATTAGGTGAAATTGTGGAGTCCATGAGCTGTGTACTAAAAGATCACAACTTCCAGCTATACTTTCCTGTACCCGGAAGAAAGCAGCTGTCGTATTTCTTAAGAAATTTTTCTTTTGCAATCCACTTATGAAATTTCTTGGAGGGAAGTGAAGATCCCCAAGAAAGGACATTGGTGAGGAATTTAGCCTTATGACTGAAAAGGCCCATCATCCCCTCCAGCTGCTCTGCACAAAACAGAAACTATTGTAAGAATTTAAAGATACATTCTTCTCACTGGGGCTTTATTTGATGAGATTCAGTGAACACACTAGAAAGAACCAAAAAGCAAGCAAATTGAAAGTTAAAACCTCTTCAAAATTATTTGATACTAAACACCCAATGTCAAATTGTATAAGACATTTTAAAAAATGTGAGTGTTTTGCACACTCTCAAACATTCAACACCAAGGAATGGCTTCAGATCAGTTTCGCATTATTTCTATGTACACTGGAAGGGGAAAACAAATCCTCAAATGGAAAGAGAGAAAGTTACAGGAAGAGGAGTATAATGGGACCTTAGGTTTCGCATTCTTTCATACCAGTCATTTCTTTTTTATGAGCTGTAGCTAATTCGTGCTGTTTCGGAACACCCTCTTACCGACTTAACAGGGTAGTGTTATTGTTCTTCAGGATGCAAACTGTTTAACTGACAACTGATGGAGTCACCACGTGATGTTAAATTAAGATTTCTTCGGCACAGGGCAAATTTAATGTGGAAAGGATTATCATCAAATCTTAAGGAAAAGGCAAGGCTGTGTAAAGACTTCTGTCCTGAACTGACTTGTTTTTTTGCTCCTTGAATAAAATTGTAAAATTTAATTAGCATAGTGATTTTCAAATTGCTATGAACTGCAAAAGCTTTACGCAGTGCTTTTGTTTGCATAGAACTACTAGTGGGATGGAAGAAACCTCAATCACTCATGTCTGAAGTGTTCTTAGTTTTGTTGAGGGAGTCATGCTAGATGTTGTCAAAGTCTAGTGGTTTATAAATCACTATTAGAGAACCATTTATTGAATAACCACCTGCATCCCTAGGAATGAACAGATATTACTTGATATTTAAAGATAATTAAGCCAAAAAATCCAGTCATACTGTAGTCAAAAGGCTACCAAGAGTCACCATAATTTTACAGAAATAGAGAAGCAAAAAGAACAAATGAGCAACCTTAATTCTAGTATAAGATGAAAGATACCCTTACCCACAAGGCTATTTTTCACTCTTGCAACAATCATATATATTCTTAGTAATGGGAGAATTCATAGCTTTCAGGATGTGTTTTTTATATATACATATATATATATATACACACACACACACATATATATATGTATGTCTAGGAAGATAACTTTGTAAACACTAAGTAAAACAATTACTTTATTGGAAAAATTAGAGACACTGAGAAACTAACTGGTGCTGTCCAAAAGCTAAGATAGCTGTCTACCACCATCAACCAAAAGTACAAAGCTACTTAGAAATCATCCCATTGTTTATCATGACCTTTTCAATAATAAACAGTCAGGTCCTCAGTACTTCCTCAAACAGCAGAAGGGTAGAAGAATAAAGAGAAAATAAGTAATTACAACCATAATGGTTTTCTCTCGAAGAGTACTGAGTGATTTTCTTCTATTAGGCAATCCCATGACTTATTTTTATAAAAATAAAGAGATCTTGGTCTCTTAAGGTTTAATTCCCATATTGGTCTTGGATTTCTACATTCTCCATAGGAGTGTCTAGGTCACTTCCATCCATATGCTCTTGATCCCTAAGGAGCTGATGTGAGATGTAATCAACTACCAGAAGTGAATCCCAGGAAGACTGCCCTGTAGCCTAACTCCATGGGAATCTGCTTAGTCTAGAAGAAGAGATAATCCAACTCTACAAAGCATCTCAAATAGGTTACTCAAATATTAGTGAATTTCTCTGTATGCAAGTAAATCAATTTTGATCAAGTCAATTAGGAAATAAGTCTGATCCTTATGAAGGAGAGGAAATGGAGCTCCTCAGCCTCAGAATAGAGGGACTCTTTTTACCATGAGCTTACAGGGCTGGAAGGAAGTCACCATAAATTCCATTACATATAACATTTTTGTATCCACATATATTTAATGGTACTATAACCTCTCTCTCTCTCTCTTTCTCTCTCTTTTTTTTTTTTTTTTTTGAGACGGAGTTTTGCTCTTGTTGCCCACGCTAGAGAGCAATGGTGCAATCTCAGCTCACCACAACCTCTGCCTCCTGGGTTCAAGCAATTCTCCCGCCTCAGCCTCCCGAGTAGCTGGGATTACAGGCATGTGCCACCACACCCGGCTAATTTTTTAGTAGAGACGGGGTTTCTCCATGTTGGTCAGGCTGGTCTCGAACTCCCAACCTCAGGTGATTCACCTGCCTCGGCCTCCCAAAGTGTTGGGATTACAGACATGAGCCACGGTGCCAGGCCATAACCTCTCTTTTTTAAGCAAAGTAAGATCAATAGTGAAACCTAAGCAAGAGGCAGTTCAAGAAGGTAAATAAAAGATTTGTACTATCAGATGAGACTCTGAAGGAACAATTTTTGAGACACGAGGAACAAGAAAATATCAAGGAATAATAAACATTTTGTAAAACCCAGGCAAGGTTAACCTCAAATTTGGCTCCGATTCCATGGCGAATAAGCCTGTACACATGACCCTTGAGTCACACCTGATTTGAGAATAAAAGAGGGTACCATCTTGACAAAAAGTAACACTAAGGAAGTTGTTTCTAAGAAGCACTAGGGAAAAGACTCTGCAATTACCAGTTTTTATAAACAGCATCATTTATATCCCTTGTGGGATTGCTATGGGCCTTCTAAAAATACATCTATGCAAATTACGTTTCCCAAAGCATTATACCACATAATAAAATGCTATTATTTGAGGAAAAAAGGGGAAGTGATCCAATAGTAAACAGATAATGCAGCATACCAAGTATTATATTTTTTAAAAAGTTCACTATAATTAAAACTATCATTTTTCTTTTAAAAGCAAATAATGTTAAAACATGCCCCCAAATTATATTTTCTACAATTGGGACTTGAAATGGCCATCTTGTTACTACTGGGACATTAAAATTGACCCTAGATTTTTATGTTCAAAGTTAGCTGCCTTATCCCAGTTGAACACTACTGAGGCGGAGAAGGGTGCTGCCTCCCTGTCTACGCCAAGGGCACTCTTTCCTTCCCATTTAGCTGTGACTCCTGGAGCAGTCTTCCCGGGCGGCTTCTACAAGGGTGTGCACCCTCCACTGGCCACCACTCAGAGGCCCTCAAATGGCAAGCCTCTGCACTCTCCTGCCAGCCTGTGAGTGAATACAGTTAGAGGTGTTGAACAGGGTGCCTGATTTCAGAAATTCTGAGATTTTGGAACTTGCAGTACTCGTTCACATCCTCTTGTAGACAGAAACCTCACAAGGATCAAGATGACACTCTTTGCTGTAAGCAAACATTACAAAGTTGGTAAAGAATGCAGACAAGCGTAGGTCATTGAAAACTGTACACCTCTGGCTTAAATATTTAGAAGTTCATACCACATTATAATCACAGCTTGCTAGCGTACGACTTCCTCTACCTAAAACAAATGGAGCAAAGAAGCGGTCCTGGCTAGTCATGTGTGGAGGGGGGCAAAAAAGATGTCTGAGCCTGTTAGGCATGCCAGCCAGAAGAATGATGGCATGTCAGCAGCAGACCTTTCCCAAGTGCTCTACAAGACCTGGCCTCCTGTCCCTGCCTCATGCCAGGCCGCTTTCCCCTTTTGCTCTGTGTACTCCTGGCCCAATGACCTGGCTCCAATGTACTGAGCTCCTTCTTGCCTCACTGCCTTCAAATAAACCATTTCCCCTTCCTGGAAAGCTCTTCCTACCTCCCTTCCTGGGTATGCACCCTTCTCACTTCAGCGTAAAAGTCAATTTTCTAGTGATGACTTCTCTGAGTAGATCCCATCCCTCTCCCCCAGGCACAAAACAGGTTAGAAGCTTTACTAGTTCACAAATGTAATGAACCATTATTTTTAAAACGTAAGTCTTCCCTCGTAAGCTCCATGAAGACAGGGCAGTAAGTTTCTATCTTCTTTTGGTGTATTCCTAGAATCTAGGTCAGTGCCTGGCACTCAACAAACATTTGTTAAAAGAAAATGAAATATTATAATTAATATATCTTTAACCCTTCAACACATTTCAAGATAGTTATTATGGGTCATATTCTATAATTTACTCAAATTTGCACAGCTAGTAGGAGACGGGAGGACACAGACTTAAAGGACTTTCAGACTCTGAAGCCAAAGCTCCAACATCAAATTAGTTCATCAAATTAGCGCATGCCCCCCCAAGGGGCAAACGAACAGCTCTACCTCTTCAACAGAATTTCATGATGAGAAGAATTAAGATGAAAACTATTGACATTCTCTCTCAACACAAAATTGATTTATTTATACTGATTTCCTGCTGATGGGGAAAAAAAGTAGCTCACAATTACTTATGCACGTGGACTGAGTGGTTTAAGTGCCTTCTTGAGTGTAAATAAAAGAGATGTGAAGTATAAAGACACTTACCATAATTCCAGTAAGTAAGCAGACTCCTTTTCCACAGTATGTGTTAGGTACCATGTCACCATAACCAATGGAGAGAAAAGTTATTGATATCAACCACATCGCTCCAAGGAAGTTGCTAGTAACATCCTGTTGATCATGGTACCTGAAAAACAGCAAACAAAGCCAGTCCTTTATAATGAATCTCTAATATGATAGTTAAGAGTGGTTTGGTTCAATTCAATGAATTTACTGTATCTTCTACAAACTGCTATATTTAGAAGTTTTCAAAGCTTGTGAATATAAATAAAATTGAGCTTCCATCTAAGCAATCCACAACATCAGAAACTGCCTCAACTTTATAAATCATCTGAAAGAGACTGGAAAATATGAAACAGATTTCCTCACTGGTGTAAGACGATACAGGCACATTTATCTTGTAGACTCCTCCGGCCTCTGCCCATGTCTCGTCACTCTTTGCCCAGCTGATGTGCCAGACTTAGGAGACAATATGCAGCTGCCCAATCTCACTCCACTTCTTTGTAAGCAAAATGAATCATGCTTTGCTTGGACTGTCCTTTGCTACCTTGATTTCCTGAAGATGGGCTAACTCCTCTTCATCTTTCAAAGTAAGTTCAAGTGGAAGCCTTTTCTGTCTTCTCTTCCCCTCAGTGCCTCCCCTGTGCTCCCTGAGTATCGTGCACATCCCCAGATCACAGGACCATATTATAATAGGTCAATCTACCTGGATGTCCTTCATCCTTGAACACAGAAACTGTACTTCTGATCACAGAGTTCCTGCCCATAACCAGAGCTTAATAGAAGCTGTCTTACCAGTTACACACAAAGAACTTATAGTGGAAAAGAGGGAGAGGGATACAAAGTATCCTAATCATTCTTTGAGGTGTCAAATTTTACTGGTAAGGAAGAAAGCTTTTATATCAGAAACAGGTATCCTATCACATTTTGGCTGAATTAACAGTACTAAACAGTAACCCTCTGTGCCCATGATCTGGATACTGGTTTCATACAACAGCATGTATGCATACGACAGCAAGGCCATGAGAGTTGTCACCCTAGAAGAATTTGCTCTGGATGCACATTCTGTGTGGTCATGGGGCAGAGAGGCCCTGCTCTGATTTCTATGACAGTCAGGCTCCAGACTCTGGTAACTAGAGGACTTCCTTGCTTTTCATCCACCACTGGAAAAGACCACCACTCCTTCCCATCTCTCAGGTAACACTCGGAGGACTTTCCTTTCCTCATTTCTTGTTCTGCAAAATATACTGGTAATTGTGCTGTACTCATCATCTCCTGCTTCGCTCACTCACTCCTGCCTTTCAACTCAATTCCCCATCTGTGTCTGTGCTGCCAGGGCTGTGGTGGCAAGGAGGCTGCTCCTAGCCACAGTCCCAGGATTACCAGAGCCCCAGGATTAACCCTATATGCAACCTACACTGGGCCATGACATTATCTATGCTTTTTTCTTTTCTTTCTTTTTTTTTTTTTTTTCCTGTCCCTCATCCCATGCCAAGCTTCCTGCTTCAAAAATTTAAAAAATGCAGATTTATCTTATATCACAGGGTATAAGCTTTTCGGCACAATATCAGTAGATCTTACACTCTATCTTTGGACATACAAGAGACCTATTCTTATCACGTCTGTCCCTTTGCCCTCTTCCAAAGAAGACAGAAGCTGAGAAATTCTGTTTCCTGCTACTGTGGACTAAGGAAAGAGGCTCCGGGCTAGAGTGAGTGGAACCCCATAGAAAGGGCAATCACTGATCTCCTGGAATCAAACGAAAGGGCATGTGAACAGGCAGCCAGCCTGGTTAGGAGCATCCTGCAAGTTTCTGGTGGCAGAGGTGCAGAAATCACCACTGTTTCTCACCCCCAAACAGCCTCCATGACCTAGCTGTAGAGTCCCCTTTCCCCAGAAGGTCTTGGTGTAGAGACTGTCATTGTCAAAAGGAAAGTAAAATGTATTCCTAGCATTCCAGGAAGACGGCTGACTGCATTTCCCCTAGAATCTTTGTTATCTTTGTTACATACCTAGGAAGATGCTATGTGATCAGTGCTATGCTCAGCCACAAGATGAGCTAAGCAGGATTCTATGGACTGCTCTGGGAGCCTGCTATGCATATGTAACAGAGCTTCAATGGGAGGACGGAGTTTGCCTTTCAAAATAAAACCCGAGAAATCAGCTCTGGATTATAACCTATTAATAATATTGGGGCTCTCTAGTAAGTATTCCTCACCAAGCAATTTCCTAAAACAGGAAATATATTACCCTGTCGTAAGTATGGGCTGTAAAGAGAGTGGAGGCAAAATAGTTCACTTCCTATTCAATTTTTAATTGTGAGATAAAGCTGCTTCTTAGCATGATTCATACACAGATGTGATACACTTAAGAGTTAATGGCTCTGGTTCCCTGACGCATATGTATGTATATACCATACTTACTGAGTGTTCACTATGTGCTCAGAGCTTAACTTGCATTTTCTCATTTGACATATGTTTTAATGCATGGACAATCTTTGGCAAAACAGTTATATTATTGACCTTCTCTGTATCAGCAAAGTGTCCTTAGATACTTAGTTTCTAGACACTTAGAAAATGTGCCTGGGTCCCAGTGAAATCCTCAAGTTATTTTTTCACTGCTACAGTGAGTGACCAGAACACTGTTATTAATATCTAGCGAGGCTGGCCAGGCACGGTGGCTCATGCCTGGAATCACACCACTTTCGGAGGCCAAGGTGGGTGGATCTCCTAAGTTCAGGAGTTCAGGACCAGCTTGGGCCAACATAGGTAAATCCCATCTCTAATAAAAATACAAAAATTAGCCAGGTGTGGTAGTGTGCGCCTGTAGTCCCAGCTACTTGGGAGGCTGAGGCAGGGGAATCACTTGAACCTGGGACGCAGAGGTTGCAGTGAGCCAAGATTGCACTGCCACTGCACTGTAGCCTGGGTGACAGAGCGAGACTCCTTGTCAGAAAACAAAAACAAACAAAAACCTACCTAGGCGTGGTTTTCATAGAGCAGCTAACTATGAAGAGAAGTAGGAGATTTCATCTGACAAACAAAGCTTTCTAGGGGGTACCTTCATGGCCGTTGCTGCAGGGAAATTTCAACTTTGGCACGGGTGTGAAAGTCTTTCTAATTTCTTCCTCCTGTAGCCCTTTTTATTAAAAATGTTTTTCAGAGTTGGGGGCAGTAAATGACTAAAAACTACAATGTAAAGCATCCACTGGAACATTTAGGCAAGCTAACTCTTTAGACACCTTTAATAAATGCTCAAATCTTATATATACAAATTTCTTCCATCCTTATTGGCCAAATACTCTCAAGAAATATATCATTAAATCACTCAGTGAATATTTACTATATGCTGTGTGCATTACACTGCATCAGAGACTGTCATCCTGCACTGAAGGGCTTTACATAGAAACAAGCATCTTTCTAGGAGTTGGCATTTTAGGGTTTGGGATTCAATGATAAGTCATCCTTTTTGCTTACAAAATAATAAACCTGCCCTAAAAAATAGCTCAGAATAGAAAAATAACACCTCATACTAATGTTTATGTTACACTCAGACATACATGATTATGAATATTCAAGATGAGGTAATCAGGAACCAAATTAGATACTATAAGAATAATCTCCTATTTTGTTTTTCAGCAACTCAGAAACAAATATTAGACTTTTCACAGGATATTATAATTTAGAACATTCCCAGGTTTTTAATCTATGACAGATTCACACCATTGTGAATGATTAATATATACAATGTTTAAAAATATTCAAAAGATTTTTTACAGAAGTTCACTTCACAGACTTAGACAATTCCAAACTTCTTCTCTACAAGAACTATTCTGAGAAAGGCATGAAGAAATGACTTGTACAAATTTCAAGTTTTGATCAACATGAATGCTGATTTAATAAAAACACATTCAATAAGATTAAAATTAGTGCAAGGAATGCCCGATAATCCCAAGCTTTTAAAATGAGGACTTTGGAGTTTTGGCATGAACTGCATGCTTCAGAGACAAAGATTGTAAGATCAGCTTTTAATGTTTTAAAAGAAGCAAAATGTTCCTTTTCTTAGTTTCTATTCCAATTCATTTCTTCGTTCATTGCTGACTGAGGGTCTCACACTCTGTCTTAGATTACAAATATGACAGCTTTCTATAACGTTTGTGAGAGTTCACAGGAGTTATCTTTCCCAGGGAATCAGTGCCTTCTTCCCCAGGAGAGTGGCGGCCTCTGGCCTGCGCTCCTGCCTAGCCTCAGCACCCACACACTAATGGCCGGCAGTTATGCTGTTCTCTTTTACAGCTCTCTTTCTCTGCAGGTGTGTTTCCTTCTGCTGGGAAACACGTTCCCCCTTCTCTCTAACCCTCGTTTGTACTTTGATGATCTGTCTGTGGGTCCCCTTCTCCAGACTCCCTGTAGCTTTTGGTCAGCATGATACTCCAAGCCTGGTTCCCTCACTGTATCCCAGGAACATCTTGTAGATATCTCTAGCACCATTCGATGTTACTTTGGGTCATAAGACAGGTAATGTGGAATTTGCTCATCTAACATGCCCTTAGAATAGAAATTATGAAGAATTGGAAGACAAAGACTATGCCTTATTCATCGTGGTATAGTCACAGATGCTTACAAAAATATAGCAGGGAATTAATATTCGAAGTAATTAGTGTGACAAAGGGAAACATGTCCTCAACTTGACTTGCCCTAGGCCACAGGCTTGATTTTTAGGATCATATACATAGACATTCAAAAAGTGGATAAAAATAATTCTTGCTCATCAGTGAACATAAATTGGATTTGTCATATTACGTTCCAAGATCTGTGTGCAACTTATAAGGTATTTTTATACCTGTAAAAATAATTCAGTCATGGAGGTTAACAGCTAACCAACTGTGTTCATTAATCCTTTTCTATTAAACTTACAAGTAATACTAAAAATGGCAAAAATATCTCATCTCAAATGTCAGCTCTGGTCTCAAATGTCAACCTTAGTTAGTGAGAAGTATTATGGAGATATAAATGCATGTGATCAATCCACCATCAGTTCTCTTTCTGGAATCCACCTGTCTCCTGAAATACCATTAAAGTGACAGCAATGCATTTTTTTTAAAGGTGTAAACCAACAAGAACAAAGGGAAATGAAAGGAGACATCAGAGAAGAAGAAACACATTCTTATATGAATTAGTGTGTATCCTGCTTTCAGCCAAGATGGAGCAATAGAGAACTAGATTATTTATACTCTCTCCTGAAACAACTAAAAAAGCAGATAAATATTTGGTACAACGGTTGTCAAGAAATTGGTTATCTAGCAACAAAGGACAGTGATTCTTGAGATGGAAAACAAGTAAACTGAAAAATACAATTGCCCCCACTTTAATGACTAAAGAGAATCTCCTAGGTGCAGCTCAGGGAAGGAAACCTGGCACTGCCTGGAGCGCTCCCTCTGTTGAAGGACAGAGCTGGAAATCCAGGGAGGTCAAGAATTCAAAAGGCAAAAATCAAGAAGGAGAGACCTGTACAGAGACACATGCAGAGAACTTCAAAGGGTTCTGCTTGGTTATTCAGCTGAAAACTCATCTATGTGAAGTGATGCAGTATCGCTTCAAGATAGACTGCGGTAAAAGATACACTATCAGGTGAAGAAAGATTGTGCTAACATAGGTATAGTATGCCTAAGTGTGTAAGTGCAGTCATACCTGGGGGGATATTGCAGGTTCAGATGCAGATCACTGCAATCATGCAAATATTTCAATAAAGCAAGTCACACAAATTTGTTTCCGTTTCTAAAAATGTTATGTCTATACTGTAGTTCTGTTAAGTGTATTATAGCATGATGTTTTAAAAAACAATGTATATACCTTAATTGAAGAGTACTGTATTGCTCAAAAATTCTAAGGATTGAAGTCTTCAATGAGTCATAATCTTTGTGCTGGTGGAGGGTCTTGCCTCAACGTTGATGGCTGCTGACTGATCAGGGTGGTGCTTGCTGAAGGTTGAGATGGCTGTCGCAATTTCTTAAAATAACACAGCAATGATCTTTGCCACATCAATAGACTCTTTCAGGAAAGATTTATCTATAGCATATAATGCTATCAAATAGCATTTTACCCACAGTAGAACTTCCTTCAAAATTGGAATCAATCCTCCCAAACCCTGACACAGCTTTATCAACTAAGTTTATCTTATTTTCTAAAGCCTTTGTTGTCATTTCAACAATGTTCACAACATCTTCTCCAGTAGTAGATTTCATCTCAAGAAACAGTTTATTTGCTGATCCATAAGAAGCAAAGCAAACTCCCCATACATTTGAGTTGATCATGAGATTGCAGCAATTCAATCACTTCTTCAGGCTCTACTTCTATTAATATTTCTAGTTCTCTTGCTATTTCCATTATTCTGTTTCCATTATTTCTGTTGAAATGTGACTCCTTTCAAGTTATCCAGGAGGTTTAGAATCAACTTCTTCCAAACCCCTGTTAATGTTACTATTTTGACCTCCGTCCCTGAATCACAGATGTTCTTAATGGCATGTAGAGTCCCTGAATCACAGATGTTCTTAATGGCATGTAGAATAAGTGAATCCTTTCCAGAAGGTTTTCAATTTACTCTGCCTTGCTCCATCAGCTATAGCCTTACAAAATGTATTTTTGAAATATGACTTGAAAGTCATAATTACTCTTTGATCTGTGTGCTGCAGAATAGATGTTGTGTTAGCAGACATGAAAACAACACTAATCTTGTACATCTCCATCAGAGTTCTTGGGTGACCAGGTGCATTGTCAGTGATCAGTAATAATTTGAGAGAAGTTTTTTTTTTTATTTTATTTTTTATTTTTTTTGAGCAACAGGTCTCAAAAGTGGCTTAAAATATTCAGTAAATGATGCTATAAACAGATGTGCTGTCATCCAGGCTTTGTTGTTCCATTTACAGGGCACAGGCAAAGTAGATTTAGTATAATTCTTAAGGGCCCTAGGATTTTCAGCATGGTAAATAAGCAGTGGCTTCAACTTAAGAGTCACTAGTAGCATTAGTACCTAACAAGACAGTTCATGTGTCCTTTGAAGCCAGGCATTAACTTCTCCACTCTAGCTGTGGAATTCCTAGATGACATATTTTTCCAATAGAAGCCTGTTTCATCTACACTGAAAATCTATTGTTTATTGTAGCCACCTTCAACAATGATCTTAGCTAGATCTTCTGGACACCTTGCTGTCGCCACATCGGCACTTCCTGTTTCACCTTGCTTTTGTTATAAAGATGGTTTCTTTCCTTAAACCTAATGAACCAACCTCTGCTAGCTTCAAGCTTTTCTTCTGCAGCTTCTTCACCTCTCTCAGCCTTCAAGGAATTGAAGAGAGTTAGGACCTTGTCTGGATTAGGCTTTGATGTGAGGAAATGTTGCAACTGGTTTGATCTTCTATCCAGACTACTCAAACTTTCTCCATAACCGCATTAAAGCTGTTTCGTTTGCTATTATTCATGTGTTCACTGGAGTAGCACTTTTATTTTCCTTTGCATTCACAACCTGGATAAATGTTTGGTATAAGAAGCCTAGCGTTCAGCTTATCCCAGCTTTTGAAATGCCTTCCTCATTAAGCTTAATTATGTCTAGCTTTTGATTGAAAGTGAGAGAGATGCAATCCTTCCCGTCACGTGAACACTTGGACACCATTGTAGGTCTAGTTGACCTCATTTCAGTGTCATTGTGTTTCAGGGAATAGGAAAGCCAGAGAAAGGTGAGAGAGATGGGGGAACAGCTAGTTGGTGAAGCAGTCAACACACACAACATTTATCAATTAGGTTTGCCTTCCTTTATGGGCTTGGTTCATGGAACCCCAAGATAATTACAATTGTAATATCAAAGATCCCTGATCATAAATCACCATAAGAGGTATAATAATAATGAAAAAGTTTGAAAAACTACAAGAATTACCAAAATGTGACACAAAGACACCAAGTGAGCAGGTGCTATGGAAAACATGATGCTGATCGACTTGCTCGATGCAGCATTGACACTGTCCTTCAGTTTGTAAAAAATGCAATATCTATGAAACACAATAAAGTGAAGCACAATAAAATGAGGTAAGACTGTGTGCTATAAACCCCAAAGGAACCACTGAAATAACACACTGAAAAAGAATAGCTGAAAACTCAATAAAGGATAGAAAATTGAATATTTAAAAAATCCCAAGAGAGCCAGAAATAAAGAGAAAAAAAGGACAGAGATGGAGAAAATAGGAAACAAATAGCAAGAGGAGAGATTTACATAAGCCTATCTGCAACCACATTAAATATAAATGGTCTGTGTACCCCCAATTTGAAGGCACAAATTGTCACAGAACCCATGGAAGTGTCACAACTTGGAGAAACCAAGTACCACAAAATGCGTGGATAAAGTCTGAAGCTAAAAAGAGGGGAACTGATTAAGCCTAAGTATAGAGAATGATGAACACTCATGTGCCTGCCCTGTCTGGTACCAACAGGCACCTCACAGGAGATAGGTTCATTCTCTGGGGACAGACTGGATACTCAGAGACTCAGGGCCTAGCCAAGGGCAGAAGAAGTGTTTGGGGCCTGAAGTTCAAGTCTCTAAGCTGAACAATAGCATTTCTAGTCTCTCTCCTTCACTTCCCATACCTGACCCTAATATTAGGATGTGATACTACAGAGAAAGAATATTTTTCCCTGGAGAAACAGGACTTCTCAGAAAATACATTAATGTATTAATATCAAGAATTCCTAGGCCAGGCGCGGTGGCTCAAGCCTGTAATCCCAGCACTTTGGGAGGCCGAGACGGGCGGATCACGAGGTCAGGAGATCGAGACCATCCTGGCTAACACGGTGAAACCCCGTCTCTACTAAAAAATACAAAAAACTAGCCGGGCGCGGTGGCGGGCGCCTGCAGTCCCAGCTACTCGGGAGGCTGAGGCAGGAGAATGGCATGAACCCGGGAGGCGGAGCTTGCAGTGAGCTGAGATCCGGCCACTGCACTCCAGCCTGGGCGACAGAGCGAGACTCCGTCTCAAAAAAAAAAAAAAAAAAAAAAAAAGAATTCCTTAATGAAAAACTTAGCTGTCACCCCACAGTGATTGTCATCAAACAGCCCTTACCGAGCTTCCAACTGGCTTCCAACTGCCACTCTTAATACAAAAGAATGGCAAATGATCAGCACACACTTGAATCTGGTTTCTATAGAAAAGATACAAAAAGGAGGGAGGAAGAAAGAAAAACAGAAAGGGAAGGGAAGAAACAGAACAAACCTGAGATGATGTAGAGTGATGAGGGGACAGGACTCCTGAACTATGTAAATTATACTACAAAAAAGCTAAATAAAAACCTTACTGTGCAGCCATAAAAAAGAATGAGTTCATGTCCTTTGCAGGGACATGAAGCTGGAAACCATCGTTCTCAGCAAACTAACACAGGAACAGAAAACCAAACACCACATGTTCTTACTTATAAGTGGGAGTTGAACAATGAGAACACATGGACATGGGTTGGGGGCTGGTGAGAAAGGAGGGGGAGGGCATTAGGACAAATACCTAATGCATGTGGGGCATAAAACCTAGATGATGGGTTGACAGGTGCAGCAAACCACCATGGCACATGTATACCTACGTAACAAACCTACACGTTCAGCACGTGTATCACAGGAACTGAAAGTTAAAAAAAAAAATTGCATTGATAGGAAAAGGAAAAGAGGAATGCAACTATACAACTTCAAGTTATAATGAAAAAGTAACCATAATACAGTTAGATGTAAGTTGACAGAAATTTCCCGGAAAGTAGAACAAAAAGACAAAAAGAGAAGGAAAGAGGAGAACAAAAAGGATACATTCTTAGAGAATTAAAATAGAGGTTCCAACAACTGTCTTTCCAGAAGGATAATATGGGCAGTGGAAGAAAAGAAATAAAAATGTTCTTCTATTTCTTTGACAGGAAAACTGGAAGGTACGCATCTATCTCTAAAGGGAAGATTCTACTGAGAATATGTGTATGAAATAAGAAATGACCTAAGTCAAAGAAGATCACTGTAAATTTTAAAATACCAGGAATAAAGAGAAGATCTTAAAAAGTTTCTAAGAGGAGAAAAATAGACTGAGCTAAACATTCAAATGCTTGCCTCTAACATTATTTGTTTCAAGTAGTGTGTATGCGTGTTGGGAGGAAAACAGGTAGGCAACGCATCTCTCCTTGTTTTGTAGAGGGGAGTGATGAAAAATCTGGGAGTAGGAACTGAGCAGGCATAGATCAGGCCCCCTCTGTCTTTGGCTTGCCTGCAAAGCAGGTGTATGGGGTTTTCCATGTGGTAAGCTCACTGCGGACACAGAGTGACTCCCTCAATGTGAGGGTATACCTATGACTTTTTTCAAATTCAGTGGTAAGTCAGCAGAACATTAGAAAGCCCATGTTGCTGTAGGGCAAGTGGTGGTGTCCAAATCTGTTTAATTTCAGTAACAAAGCTGATATTTCCATGTCCACCAGCTGCTGGCTCAGAGAAGTGAAAGGAGTATGATAAATGGTCTCCTTCCAAATTGCAACTATGTGCAGGTAGTTTTGATTTAAAGTAAGGGCAAATAACGTAAGCGCTTCAATTAATTAGAACATATAAGCATAAAAAGGAATTCAAAGTAGGTACATATCTAAGTGCAAAAGGAAAAGAGCTGAATGCCAATGGCTCAGAAAGAAGAGCTAACATGTATCTCTTACTTGTTGCTGATATTCATGCATAGCTATTCACTGTAGCTGCATATTCACCCATGGCTGCATATTGAAGTCACCTGGGAAGGGTTAAAAGGAATCCTGTGCAAAGCCCCATCCATAAACAATGAAGCCGAGGTCACCGGGGGTGAAGCCATGGCACAGGGATTTTTTAAAAGCTCCCCAGATGATTTTAATGTGTTATCTAGTCTGAGAACCATCAATTAGCTTTATTTCAGGAGGAGTTTCTCATTCAATAACATGGTGAACATCTATCTACACGTAAAGAAACTTTTGGAGGTACTGAGAATATGTAAATGAGTAAAAATAGTAAGTGTTCATGAGAAGCTTAAAATTTAGTAAGGGAGAAAACTGGTTGCAAAGGAATAAGGTAATATGCAAGCTGTAATAAATGCGAACACCAGATGTAAAGGCCTATCAAGAAAAAATATATGTAACAGATTGAAAATGATGACATGAGTGTCTAATCATGTTCCAACACTGACACCTAAAATTACAGTTCTAAATTCAAATAAAATGTAAAATCCAATAAGCCCAAACACTTTAATAAAACCCTCCCTAAGTGAGGGTGCTCTGAAGTATAAATGCTGTAGTTTTATGTATGAAACTACTCTCTCTGGAACTAATTTATAGAACATATGAGAATGTAAACTGCCCCCAATCTATCTGACGTTCTCATAGTCCTCTCCTCGCACTCCTATGCTTTCCCTATAACTGAGTTATGAAAACTTAAACATGGGTTTAGGATCTTGAGGATTTCAATATAGACTTCCTTTAATATCAGTAAGTAAACAGAAGCAGCAGCGGCAACAGGCAGTATAATGCTGATATATCTAAAGCCCAGCTTTAATTTAGGCAGGATTCCATTTGATTTTTTTTTTTTTTTTTTTTTTTTGAGACAGAATCTTGCTCTGTCACCCAGGCTGGAGTGCAGTGACGCGATCTCGGCTCACTGCAAGCTCCGCCACCCGGGTTCACGCCATTCTCCTGCCTCAGCCTCCCAAGTAGCTGAGACTATAGGCCACCACGCCCGGCTATTTTTTTGTATTTTTTAGTAGAGACGGGGTTTCACTGTGTTAGCCAGGATGGTCTCAATCTCCTGACCTCATGATCCGCCTGCCTCAGCCTCCCAAAGTGCTAGGATTACAGGCTTGAGCCACCGCGCCTGGCCTTGAATTTTTATAAATTATGTAATTCTTTATTGACTCTAAAATGCCAAAGTGAGTATTTTTACTTGATTTTATTTTGCTCCTTTAACTTTGCACTTTTGGAATGTTTTCCTCTCTTCTTTTCATTGAGAAAAATGTAAAAACTAACCACTTTTCTCTCTCACTGTGTGTGTGTGTGTGTGTGTGTGTGTGTGTGTGTGTGTGTGTGTGTGTGTGCGCGTATGTTTGGAGGGGCATGGTTCTGTAAAAGGTCTGGTTTCTTTTCATGCATTAACCTTGGCTAATGAGCGTTTCATTCGCACTTGGGATACAGACAACTTACTTTTTTGTCTCCAGACCATCAGTGACTATGTTCTAAGAGCATAAGCTTACTTTAAAATAAAGTTCAAAGTCCCAATGAAAAAGAAGGGAATAATAGAACATACACAAATTTTCAAACTTGAAGAATTACATTTATCATGTTTCCCTGATATGTTCCCAAAGATGACAAAGAGGTTTTGTTTTCTAACTCTATTATTCACTATACATTTACATTTCATATTGGAATAAATGACTTCAGCAATGACTCATCTGTCAATAAAAGTCTCAAATCTCACACCTATCTAACTTTCTCTACTATGTTAAAAACCTATAAGAACACAGATGGTATCAATAATTTCCTCCAATTTATATATTATTAGAAAATTACATTTGAAAATTAAATGTTGATTACTACTGAGCAAAAATATGTCCTTATTTAAAATGAATTTAGGTCTAAGCTAAGAAAATTATAAACAGTTTTTTGATACATACAATATCCAGTAGGTCAAGCTGAAGTCAAGTGGGATACAGAACAGTGTTTTGTTAAATGCGTAACACATACACAGCGTCCCTAACCCCAAGGCAGCAACAAGAAAAAAAATTCTCCACTAATTTCCGTAACTCCCCTGGGGGTGCTAATTACTCCTGTTCTGAACCACTGGCCTAGAGCTTCGGGGCAGCTGGGACTCTAGTAACGGCCATCAGAAAATCTGGAGCTGGCTTCATATCAACACATCTGGAAAGTATTCACTACTAGAAAATCTTGGAATTTGGCAAAAAAGTCTGAAGAGAAGTATATTCTCAAGCCCCTGACACTTTCTGGGAAATCAAAAAATATCAAAATCCAGAACAATGTTTTAACCAGGACTAGCATTTCTGACCAAGTTTCTCTTTCCTCATGTTCCTTTTCTAACTTCCAGACCAGTGGGTATTTAAATCTTGCGGGGCAACCTCTATTCACTCAGTTCCTGCTGCATGCCAGGCATCCTGTGCACACTGTGAGCTCCTCCAAGAGGAAACTGGAACCCCAGCAGACAGATGAAGCCACGCTCGACCAGGCCCAAAGATTCCCTTACCCAAAAAACCACTTTTTCAAAAACACTTAATCTAATCCATGTCTGATGCGTGCCAGGCTCTGCTGATAGCAGAGAGAGCATGTCGACACTGGCCTGGTGGATTCTATTTTTAGAAGCCCCCACCATGATTTTCCATGATGGGTAGCAGCCAGTTGATGCACAGCACCTCAGAGTCAAAGAACAGCATGGCGGGCAGTCACTAGGTGGCAGTGCCACACCAGTTTATCCCCACGGCTGCTCTGTAGAGTTCAGCCAGATCGGTGCCAGAGGAGGGCTGTGAGGGGATGTTGTGGGAATACCCTGCAGGCAAAGCCCCCATCCTGGGCACCTGGAGATGGTGTTCAACATGGGAAACAAAAGTCATGGCTGAAGCAAACAAGTCTCAGGCCATTCCTATGCCCAGCAGCCCTGGGGTGTTAACCAAGAATTTTAAGGGTTAAGGGCTCTCCTAAGGGAAGTGTGTGTGTGTGTGTGTGTGTGTCTGGATGGATGCTTAGTCTATTCTAAATCCAATCTAAGGTAGCAGATCTGAGGAGGCAGCATCTGTACATTTCACCCCTCAGATTCTCAAGATCAAAGACCAGATCTTATCTCCTAAATCTGTAGGGGGAAAAAAAAAATCCCTGTGGATATTTTTAACTAGGCAGTGTTGGAAATGAACCTGCATTTGAAGATATAAAAGTCAGGGTCTTGTTCACTTGCTCTGAGATAGAGGCAAGGAGGGACTGGGCTGGGTTCAGAGGTGCTGTCCCACCTCTTGTTCTGTGTGACCCACAGCAGTGCATCCTAACGTCTGAGCCTCACTTTTCTCTAAGAACAGACCGTCTACCTCATCAGGTGGCTGTGAGCCCAGAGATAACAAAGCACTATCCAAATCCTCATCAGTGTACAGACTGTGTGCTCCACATTCAGCAAGTTCTCTATTTACGAAAAAGTAGATACAAAGAAAAGTCATTACTTTTGGAAGCGGGCCTTTTTGCACAGAGGCGAGGTGACATACCTGAGGGCTGCTCAGAGCATGTGCAGCTTTGGTTTTGCTTCCTTCTCCCCTACACTATGTTGCTGCCACTGCCAATGAGCACAATGACTAGTATCACAAAGAGCGGACTGCAGAAGGAGACGAGGGAGAGGAAGAGGTTAGTCCAAAGGTCCCTTGGAAAGGCAGAAGCAACATGGGGTGAGGGTACAGCAGGCCACATAATGAAGGCAGGAAGAAAGTGGGAAGTTTAGTGACAAGAAGTCTAAATGCAAAAAGAAAGCTCATGATCGTTCTGTGCCATTTCATTCTTGGGCCCCCTCAGCTGCCTCTCCTCCTACCAACGCTAGCACTTCAATCCCCAGGGTGGCAGGCCGAGGGAGGACGTACATCTCTGTGTCTAGTATCAGTCACGTATTCCTGAGAATTTTTTGACAAGGCTTCTGTTTAGGGCTCTCAGTCAACTGAGAAAAAAATATGCACCACTGATCCAAATCAACCAGCTTAAGGTGGCCCATCTACAGTAGGCAGTGACCACAAATTGATTAGAAATTTTTAATTTTCAAAATACAGCAAATGAAAATTCCTACATAGAACAAACAATGACAAGAAGTCGTAGCCTCCAGCACTTCATAGTTTCAAGCTATGCTTCTAGGGAAGCAGAACATTCCTGAATGTCATTGCATTATTCCTCAGAGAGAGATAAGAAGCAGGGAGTCAGAAAACTGAGCCACCAAACCCAGCGAGCCGAGAGAGTTCTCAGATGAAGATGATTCCAGAGAGGCTGAGGGGAATGAGCACAGATTTTCTGGGAAGGTCATTTTCAAGGTTTACCAGTTAAATTTTCCCACTTCAATTCTAAAAATTAGTCTTAGAATGCCTCCTAATTGCACCTTGCTTGATTCAGCATGGGCAGCTAAAATATAGACTTCAATGCCAAAATGTCAGGAACTGAGTTAAAACACAGGTCTAGGTTCATGCAGGAGGAGCACAGTGTAGTGAACGAAGCCGTCTCAAACTCAAACCATCACCACTAAGACCCACCAGTCCCCTACTACATAAACGCTTCAGAACACCCTTGTAGAGATCTGCAACTGACATAATATGTTGTGTTAAAGCCAGAAAAATATTTTTATGCAGGCAGAAAATAAAAGAAAAAATGAAGGGAAGAAAAGAAGAGTTGAGTAACAAGAAAGGAAGAGATGGGGAGCTGAAAGTGAGAAAGTGAATGAAAGAGTGAAAATAACTGCAAATAAAGTTTTGTAAACATGTAAATGGTTGGAGAAAAATCATTACATAAATCATGAAAACCCCAAAACTTTCAATGCTAGCCAGCCTACTAATTACTTTAAAAGTCAGCCTTGTTTTCCAGCACTATCCACAAATAGATCATGTAGCTTTCACTAGTTCCTATAAAGTTTCCAACTAATCCAGAAAAAAAAGGTGAAAATAAAAAGGCAATTCAGAATTCTTTCATTATTCTTAAATATTAATATTCTTGGAATTTAAAGTGATAAAAATGCTTCCTGGTTGAAGGTTTTCACCTGTAGAAGCAAAGAGGAAAAAGTGTGCCTTCATAAAGTGTGCTACATACTTGGCTCATCAAAATACACTTTTGTAAAATGACTAGCAATGACAAATACAGCAGACATGTTCCCAAACAGAATCACAATTTTGGCTCACCAAATTGGTGTGATGAACTTTTTTTTCCCCATAGGTAATGCAGGAATCAACAGAATGGAATACTGCAAAGGGAAGCTTGGAGAGAGAACAGCCTCTGCACTTTGACTGTTTTGCAGTTAACCAAAGGCCATCAAGGATCAGAATTAAATCAAACAAACCCATGAGTTTGAGCTCAGTTGTGCAATGTGTGTCCATTATCTCTCTTCAAAACAAGCACAGGGCATCTTAAATTCCACTTCCGTTAAACTATACTTCCCAAACATGAACCTATCAAACCCACAGACACTTCCTTCTATTAGAATAACAAAATTAGACTGATAGTCAAACTCTTAGCCAAATACGATAGCTGGATCTAAAAGCATTCAGTTCTCAGTGCAGTGAACTTAAATGATAAAGGGCTACTAGACAGGTAAAAGCCAAAAGGATCAAAACCAGCTTTCTCTTCCATTCTAGCAGTCAGGCTAAGAATTACTATGTGCCCAGCTTGGTAACCACAGGGGTGTTCTAGAGGATATAAATAAGTATTTGTATGTGTTCTACATAGGCTCTGAGGAAGCTTATAGGAAATATCTGACCTGGAAGCATATTAGAATAGGAAATAGCAGATGCACTGCAGCATTGTTCAAAATAACTGTCTGCAAAAATAATGAAATTATTCAGTATCTGTGCTGTGCAACACAGTGGCCACTAGCCACATGTTGTCTATTGAGAACCTGAAGATGAATAGTGTCAAATGAGGAACGAAATTGTTATGTCATTTTAATAAATTTAAATTTTTATCAATTGATTGATTGATTGAGATAGAGTCTTGCTCTGTCACCCAGTCTGGAGTGCAGTGGTGTGATCTCGGCTCACTTCAACTTCTACCTCCTAGGTTCAAGCGATTCTCCCGCTTCAGCCTCCCAAGAAGATTACAGGCAATTAAAATTAAATTTAAAGGCCAGGTGTGGTGACTCACACCTATAATCTCAGAAATTTGGGAGGCTGAGGCAGGCGGATCACTTGAGGTCAGGAGTTCGAGACCAGCCTAGCCAACATGACAAAACTCTGTCTCTACCAAAACAATTACAAAAATTAGTCAGGTGCAGAGTTGCATGCCTGTAATTCCAGCTACTTGGGAGGCTGAGGCAGGAGAATAGCTTGAACCTGGGAGACGGAGGTTGCAGTGAGCTGAGATCACGCCACTGCACTCCAGCCTGGGTGACAAGGCGAGACTCTGTCTCAAAAAATAAAAATAAATTAAATTTAAATAGCCATATGATGTTACTGGCTGCCATGTTGGACAGCAAGAACCAGAGAGCCAAGTTGTGAGATCCACAGAACACATATATAAATGCTTTGATAACATGGCTATTTCAATTTAGCCATTAAGATTCACCCCGAACTTCCTCTTTGCCAAAGTAAAATAGGACACAGAAGATATAATACTTGCCCCAACTTCTAAGACTTTATATATACATACTTGACACAATATTTTATGCTTTTCTGTCATTCGGTTACTTATTTTGTTGTGATGCTTCTTAAGAAATGAATTTAGACTCATTTTTATATATTAGTTTATTCAGACATGTAGTACTCCCCTAGTTCATAGAAGACTGTACACAAATACTGGGGCCAGGGGAGGAGGCCAGGAACCTCTATTCAATAATTCTGACATCCACAAGAAGTGAAGAATTATCCTAGTCTTCACAGGCTTGCAAAGCACCCCTGGTTCTTTCTATTAAGCCCATGTTGGTCACTTCCCGTGATCCTGCCCAGACTGTGGGAAACAGCTGGTGCCAAGTTGGAATCCACAAAAAGGTTATTGCAGGTTAGATGCTTTTGGGATTCATTGATTTCCAAATCAAACAACTAGAATAAAAGAGTGTGTCTCTCATTACCCAGTATTGAGATTCTGCTCACTTGACAGGCACTGAAGAAATAACAGAAGCAAGTCTTAATTTACACATTTACAAGATAATTTTATATATTGTTTAGTGATATGTATATTGATAGCAAACTACAGGGAAAAAGTCATGGAATCGGTACAGAGATGATCTTTTTTATTACTTTGTGTCTTTTGATGCATGTCAAACATTGGAAGCAAACATGCTTCCAATGGTGTGACTATTTGTGTAGCTACTTAGCTTACATAGAAATAGTTTTAAAACACAGTGTGGAGAGTAATGCAGCCAACTAAAGCTTTCTTTTGCTCTGTGCAATTTAATTAACGTGTTTGTTTCTTAACTTGTGTATTTTACTTATAAGTAGCATTTCTGTAGTGTCTCACGGATACAAAGGCATCTGAACACTTTATTAAAATGTTGACATCTACAATTGAAAAGGGGTCTCATAATAACTGCCACCCATTTTTTTCTTAGTAAATGGAGATAAGGTATGTTGTAGGGCATTTTTGCTTTTATCATATTAAAGATTTATCTGATCCAATTTACATACACATTATCATAAAAGATGCTTATCCTGAAACCACTTGGGCACAGCTGAAGAAGGCCTGCTGCTCTTCCTAGAAATCCCCCAAATAGTCCCTGAAATAGTTTTTCTCTTTGCTCCCCACATTGCATATATACATATACATCTATAGACACACATATATACATGCAAGCACATACATTATGTTACTACTGTATTCAGAATTGTGACTTCCCATCATACACAAATCATGAACGATCTAAACTTTGTATTCTAAATAAACAACATGCTGGTTTAGAAAAATAATACAATGAAGATCCACACTGTAAACTTGATGCAATGTGGGGTGCAAGGAGAAAAACTTTTTCAGAGGCTATTTGGGTGAGGGGAGGTTCTAGGAAGAGCAGCAGGCTTTCTTCAGCTGTGTCCAATCCCCAGACTCATTTGGTGAGACAAGAAGGTGTTTTTGTGAAGCTTCAGGTCAGCACAGTACCCAGACACCCAAATGGTGCTTCTCATCAGTGCCATTTATATAGCCCACAGCTGTCCTCGCTCCGTATTTCTTTCATCTGTTAAGATGGTATCTTCAAATACCAAGGTGCCTGAAATCAAATCAGACAAGTTGGAGTCATCTTTACCTATGTCTCATCCCTCAAATCAAGGAACCCTGATGTTCTAGGGCATCCACTTTAAAACATTCTCAAATTGGGCATTTTTTTTTTTTTTTTTTTTTTTGGCCTGGCCTCTGCTTGCCACTCCAATCTTAATTTTTGCTTGTCCTGAACTTGCACCCTAAGCTCCAGCTGAAGTAATTTCAATTCATGGGGCATATACTGCTCTTACCCCTCCAGGATTCTCATATGCTGTCTTTTTTTTCTTATATCTTAATCCCCACTTTGGCCTGTATTTTGGTCCTTCACATTCCGAAGTCAGTCATTTCTTCATACTCTAACCCCTCCTCCTCCTAAGAAGGGGTTACATATCCCTTGCTGTATGGCCCATGGCACCTGGAATTACCACTACTTGTCCTGAGGAGTGGTCTCTGTGTCTTGCTCAAGGCAATATGCCCAGTGCTGGTTAGAACCATGCCTGTTACATGGTAGACATTCAAAAAAGAGAGTCTTAGTGAATGAGTAAGTGGGAGAATTCCCATTTCCACTGCCTTATTCTAGTGATGAGAAGATAAAGGCTTAGGCCATTGTAACAGGCATCTTAACCAGTCTACCTCTTTCCTTGACTCCAGCCTCTCTCTCTGTATCATTCTTCTCATTGTTATGTGAGTTAGCTTTCTAAAACAAGATGGTTCCCCACTGCTTAGAATGAAAAGTCCAATTGCTTTAGCATACACCCCAAGTCATTAATAATTGAGTTGCAACCCACATTTCCTGACATTTCTTCTTATCACCAGCCACATGCCAAATTCTGCCGCCTTTGTCCCTTGGCTTCTAAATGTCTGCCTCACTTCTCCATTTTCAACACCCATCCCGTCTAAAAAGTAATATCCTACTTCTCTTAGACTCAAGTCTATATGTACATTACAACACTTGTGTTAAATTGTAATTTTTGTGTACTGTTTTTTGTTTGTTTTTGAGACAAAGTCTCATTCTGTTGCCCAGGGTGGAGTGCAGTGGCATGATCTCGGCTCACTGCAACCTCTGCCTCCCAGGCTCAAGTGATTCACCTGCCTCAGCCTCCTGGCTAGCTGGGATTACAGGCATGTGCCACCATGCCTGGCTAATTTTTGTATTTTTAGTAGAGAGGGGGTGTCACCATGTTGGACAGGCTGGTCTCAAACTCCCAAACTCAAGTGATCCGCCTGCCTCGGCCTCCCAAAGTGCTGGGATTACAGGTGTAAGCCACTGCGCCTGGCCTAAATTATAATTTTATTTTGCTATTTGTCTGTCTTTCCAGTGGTCACTGAGCATCCAAAGGTGGGCTATGTCTGAAATCCCATTTACTAGCTCAATATTTGGCTCCCAGTAGGAGCCCAATAAATGTTTTTTATAATCAATTACAAGAAGCCAAAATTCTATAAGCCTAATCACTAAAGAAACTTCAAATGTGGAAGTTAATTGCTTTAACTAGGAACATAAAAGCAGAATAAATCAAAATTAATACAGCTGTTTTTATCTTGGAGCCAACAGAATATATTACATAGAATATTTATGTTCATACTTATTTATAGGGTTTTAGAGTTTTGTATTGTCATCTGTTGCAATTTGATGATTGCTCATGTAAGTCTCAACTTGAACAAATTAACAAAATTTAACAAATTCAGAGAAAACTTGGATTTTATATTAATTTTGATTCATTAATTCTAAACCTATTAAATTAGCTTAAAATTATTAACCTCTCTCCCCAAGATAAAAGAACAACCTCCTCAATATGTAGGATACTCTGTGTTTTAAGCATTTGCTAATTTGTGATCCTTGTGTTTTTGCTTTTTTTTTTTTAACTCTTCAGTTGGAATTTTGACTCTAGAAGAAAGATATTCCTTATATTATCCCAATGTAGCAGCACTTAATGATTCACTTAATGATTCTAAAGTTCTTTCCCCATGTGAACAATGAAGACTATATGACAAAATGCTGGAAACTGCCTCCCAGACATACATCCTGAAGCAAAAAACAAATTTTTAAACTACTGTTACTGTACTGAACACCCCAAGTTATTACCATGCATGTGTAATCACAGATAAGAGGAACATGCCTCAATTCCAAAGGTTCTAATGATTACAATACTCACAAGACAAAAGGTAACACAGAACTCTGCATAAATAAGTTGATAAGGCTGGGAGGTAATATATTTGCCTGATTTTAATGGAAATCAACAGAATAACTCATTAAATAAAATAAAATGTACGCACAATAGAAAAATAGCACATACTGGGGAAAAAAACAATACAAAACTCAGTATCATTCTATCACTTTCAGTTTAGAGAAAGAAAACTGTAAAGTACTTAAACCTACATTCCTTCTCCCTGAGTCCTTTCTCTGCATATTCATTGTCTATTTATCTACATTTATGAATGACAAGTGGATCTCAGAAGCCATCCAGTTCAACTTTCTCATGTAATAGCCTAAGATACTGAGGCCCAGAAATGTGAAACTTGTCCAGGATCACAAGGCTAATTATGAGCAGAGAAGAGTGATAACCCAGATCTCTTCCAAACACACGTTCAGGCTTCTTTTTAGTAAATCTGAGGTTCACGCACTGGAATACAGATTTCAATACTTGCCACCCATGAATCTATTTCATGTGCCTTCACAGATTATTTCTACTATAAAAATTTTAAGAGCTTCTAAAATCAGTACCCTTCATTAAACTGCTTTCCTGAGAGCCCCTGAGGGCAGAAAAATAATTTTAGTAAAATCCACTTATTCATAGGAAATTAAATATTTCATGCAATGGATAACTTGAGATCCTTGTGTTCTTGTTCCCTTTTAACTCTTCAATCTGATTTAGACTCCGGAAGCAAGACATTCCTTACATAATCCCAATGAAGCAGTGCCTAATGATTCTAAAGTTCTTTCTACATAAGAACAATGAACATTATGTGACCAAATGCTGAAAATAACCTACAAGTCTTCCACTGAAGCAGAAAAATTTAAATCAACTGTTAGTACTATATTAATGAACCCCATGTTCTTAAGCCTTTTTTTTTTTTTTTTTTTTTTTTGAGACAGAGTCTCTCTCTGTCGCCAGGCTGGAGTGCAGTGGCATGATTTCGGCTTACTGCAACCTCCGCCTCGCCTCCCGGGTTCGCAATTCTCCTGCCTTAGCCTCCTGAGTAGCTGGGATTACAGGCGTGTGCTACCATGCCTGGTTAATTTTTGTATTTTTAGCAGAGACAGGGTTTCACCATGTTGGTCAGGGTGGTCTCAAATTCCTGACCTTTGTGATCTGCCCGTCTCAGCCTCCCAAAGTGCTGGGATTACAGGCGTGAGCCACCGCACTCGGCCTTAAGCATTTAAATAACTAGTCACTCCTTTGTAAAAAAAACACCTTTAAAATCTCTTGTGCTGGCATGAGGTCCCTCTAAATGACGTTCCAATTTACCCTTCTGACCATGCTCATGCACTATCTTCTTAAACAGAACTACTAACTGTGTGTCCTCTCCTTCCCCTTGCCCACATCTCTCCTTCAGTTCACAAGTGTTTCATATTCAGAAGGTCCTGTTCTGATGACACTGATTTTATATGCCACAGTGTTTTCCATCCCTCTCTTGGGCACATATCCTTTAGGCCTTGCACTGCTATTACTGGTGCACATCTCTCATCTTTCCTCCTAGACTGTAAACCCTAGGGGCAGGATTTATGGTCTGAGTCTTCTGTGGTTTGCCAATCATAAGCCCCAATAGTATCTGGCGAGGCATACTTCAAAGAGGAGGTGTTCATAGAGATTTACTGCATGAGGGCAGGAAGGAGACAACTGTATCCCAGGACAGAACCATGGGAGCAGTTTGTCAGATCATTGAGGAAACTGAGGTTCAGCCTGGTGAAGGGACTTGCCAAAGTTCAGCCCATGTAGGTAAATTCCTTATGATTTCAGCCCCTATAATCAGGTAATTTTCTGCATCAACTCCATTTTTAAATGCATCGTTTTTCCTTAAAATCACTCCATAAATGTCCGTGTCCTCCAAACTTGAATGAACAGAAGTTATTCTTCTCTTATATTGACAAATATTGACTCTCTTCTCTATCTATACAGTCAATATATGAAAATTATATATATATATATGTGTATATATATAATTTGTTCTGCTGTAATAGAGACACACTGAGAGGGATGTCTGTCCTCCATGTGAAATCACTCTAGATTGTGGTTTCTAATAATGTCACTTTTGTACTGTTTTGTTTATTCTGTTCCTAACCAGATTGTCACTAATTTCTGTTATCCTCACTCCAGTGGCTTCTCTTTTTAATTTGCATTTCTTTGAGAAATGGGATTCTGAGCTACACTAAAATAGTATCCAATGAAAGGCAGAAAGCTATCCCTGAGTCCACCAATTATTTTTTCTATGAATAAAGTAGATAAGCTTTAAAACATGCATTTTTGGCTACTCAGTGGCAGTCTTGTTTCTTTCTCAGTTTGAATTCTGGAGGGACGGGATGTGGGATAATAGATCTCTAGGAGCAAACTGAGGTGACCCGAAGTCAAGTGCCTCGTTTACTAAGCTCTTGTTTTAGATACATATATCAGCGATCTATGTATGTCATGGCAGCATATCTGTAATAGCCTGCTGAGTTAAAAACAAACAGAAACAGAATTATATTATCATACGAATAGTCCCTGTTTTGAAAAAAAAAATTCTACATTTATATACAGTTTGAAAGGATGCCACCCTCATAGTATCGTGACATTTTTCCTAGGAAAATAGTATTTATTGCTAGGGAGGAGGGAAGACTTAACGGTATGTTTTTAGTTTAGTTACTTCTGGAGTTTTGATTTCTAATTTTTCTGCATTATTCTCTGAGAACATGAATTACACATTGATGCTAATTCTATGAAATCTATTGAGACGTATTTTATGGCATCACATATGGTCAATTACTGAAACAGTCTATGCGTGCTGGAAAGGAATGTATCTACTAGTTGTTGGCTACAGGGTTTAATATATGTATGCTAGATCAAGCTTGTTAAAACTGTGTTATTCAAATCAACTATAATCTTTTTCATCTGCACGACTCATTAAATACTGAGTTGTATTAACCCTGTACTGTAATAGTAAATGTGTTAATTTCTCTAGTTTGCTGTTTTATTTTATATATTTGAGGCTGTATAATTAAATATATACAAACAAGTTTAGAATTATTACAACTTTGCAGTTAATTGTAGCTTACATTATGTAATGATCTTTTTTATTCCTACTAGTTTTTGCTTTTAACACTATTTTTATCAGATATTAACATAGTGACACCAAACTCGTTTTGGTAAGTATTTACCTGTTTTATCTTTTCCAGTCTTTTATTTTCAACCCATTGACATACTTGTTTTAGATATAACTCTTGTAAGCTTTATACAGTTAGAATTTAAAAATTGAATAATATCATTTGTTGTGGTCACTAACATCTGTGAGTTTTAGCCATCACATTCGGTTCAAATTTCTATTAAAAATTCCCTGTTTGTTATATGCTCCCTTCATACCACACATTTGTCTATTCTCTATTTGCTTAGATGTTGTACATTCTATTTTTATTACTTTACAGGTTATACTTACAACTTTTAACAAGACATACTTGATTGTTGACTTAAAATTCAAAGCCCCCCGCCCCCCCCGACCCCAGCTTCCCCTGAGTAGTGCAGGTACATGGCCCTTAGAAGGCTTTAAATCTAATCACGTCTGTACCATGTCACCCAACTCCTCAGTTCAACATTCTTCACCCTCCCAAGTACTCATTTTTAGTGTTGTTTTGTTATTTGTAGACCCTGTTTGTTTACATTTATCCAGAGGGCTATTTTTTCTTTTCTCCCTATTCGTTCTCACATTTCAGATGTCAAAAATCCTTTCTGGGATCTCATCCCTTTTTTTGAGGGAAATACTTTAGAAGTCATTTTAGTGAGGATCTGGTGGTAAATACTCTCTTTTTAATTATCTAACACGTTTATTTTGCCTTTGTTTTTAAATTAAATTTACGAAGGCATAGAAGTCTTGGTTAGTAGTTAACTTATTTCAGCAGTTTAGAAATATGGCAGTATATTCCAGCTCTAGTTTTTTATGTTAGGATGTTCTAGGATCAGCAATCATTGTGGCAAGTTTTTTCTTTTCTTTTTCTGACTCCTTTTAAGTTCGTGTGTCTACATGTATATTTCTTTTTTCTTTACTTGGCTTTGGATCTGTTAGGCTTCCAGAAACAGAGAATTTGTATCTTATTCTTTTAAAAAATTCCAGGCCATGCTTCCTTTTTTGTTATTTTCTTCTTCTGGAAATCCAATTTGAGGTACTTAAAACATCTCATTGTGCCCATGTGTTTCTTCATCTCTTTCATGTTTTCTATCTACTTCTACAGAGATAAGGAATATGCAAAATTTGACAAATATTTGTTCAGTTCCATCGTCGAGTTTACTACATCTCTATAAATTAGCTGTGTCCAATCTGTTATTAATACTTTGCCTATCCACTGAGATTCCTCTTTGGTTCTTTTAATTTTTGTCCCAGTTTTTTTTTCTTTCTTGATAGCATACCTCTGTCTTACGCTTTTCATTTTATCTTTCTTTAATCAGTTTAGACAGAACTTGTTTCCTCCTCTACATATCTGAAGTTCTGGGGGACACAGTATTCCATTTTTCTGTTTGGTGTTTCTGCTCGCTCACTCTCATGGTGGTTGCAGCTTGCAGCCTTGGGTGGTTGGGTGGAGGGAGGCTGACGTCTTATGTCAGAAAAAACACCCAGTTGAACCTGAGTCAAGGTGTGTCCCTTCAGAGAGATTTGTGTTTGCTTCTGCCATGCAATTCAAGGTGTTACCCACCAAGGATTTAAATGCTGATTTCTGAACTTGTCGCAATATAATTTCAAAAGCATGTGTGAGTAGGCCTTTGGTTATATATTCTTTAGGGTAGACCACTTTCTACCCCTATAACCTCACCAAGCACACACACCACCCAGCCTGGGAATCAAGGGTGTTTTTACGTTTGTTGTTTAGCTTTCTTTCTGTGGTGGGAGATTTTATATTTAGTCTATTCTTTCATTATAGGTATATCCCTTTAGAGCAGTGGTTTTGAAATATGCTGTCAAATTCTTTTATGTTGTGGTTCTTAATCTTGGTGGTGCATTAGAATCACCCAGGGAACTTTTAAAACCCTGACTCCTGGGCCACAACCCAAGACCAATGAAATCAGAATCACTGAGGGTGGGACCTCGGCATATATATTCTTATGGCTTCTAGGTGTCAAGACTGAGAACCACCATTATGACTAGCATTTCGTAATAAAACAGAATGGAGTACAATAGAAAAAAGAGTAGTTAACATTGATCCTTAGTAAGAACTGTGCACATTGCTACAAAATCTGCTATTCAGTGTGGTGTGAGAGAGACTATATACCATCTTCTAATATAAATTATATTCTTACTGTGGTTTTCTCTTTAAAAAAAGAACCTAAAAAGGTTAAGGCTCTTGACTACCAAGATTAGAAGTGGTCCTCAGAGTGGCTGAAGCGTGGGAGCCGGCTTAGTACTTGCATTTCTGCTGATATGTTTACATACATATGTGTAGGCATGTGGAGATTTCCCTTCCTTTCTTGGACATTTAGCTCTGGGCGTCCATTTGTCCAGCTTCTCTAGATGTTACGTAAAAGGTTATGAGAATATCAAGTCTATCATTTTACGGAATATGAAATTTCAGATTTCTTCATATACCGTACTTTTTTCCTTTGAATTTTATTTGAATGCATGCACTATAATGTCTAAGTTAAATTTACAGTTAAAATATATTGTAATTACACTCTATTAATATTAACATATTTTATAATGACACTACAGAAAGTTATTAAATGTGCTTTCCAATGCACTTGTTGCTGTACCAAGGCTGTCACATTTATCTGTAGAAAGAGATTCTCTAACATTAGGGTTTTGCAGCTTTAGTTGTTCAGTTCATAAGAGCAACAGGAGTTTTCAGACAGGCAAATAAGAGAAAATAGAACTTAAAGAGGCACCAGGGCAGCATTTATTTTTGACCAAGTGCTAAGGTAAGATGGCTGGTAGGCATAGTGACAACATGCTAGGGGAATGTCTGAAGCATGGTGACATCACCATTTTCCCCAACAAATGGGGACAGGAGGAAGCATCATAGAGACTGTTTGTTGTTGTTACTGTTGTTGGCATGGCTAAACTACCCCTGGGAGCATTAGGGCACCTTCCCAAAGATATTCTAGATAAATTTTTTTTTTTTTAAGAGAAGCGTGAGATTAGATATTCTAGCTGCTAAGCCCCTTTTCTATCCTGTCCTCAAAAGATCAAAAGATGCAACAGAAATATTTTTTCTCTAATACCACTATGTCCCATCTCTGGAATTCTACACTTTCCTCTATTATAATCCTCCCAAATGCCAATGACCCAGCCAAAATTCCATCTAGTCACACAGAGTGATGGGAATTAGTGTCCATACAGCAGTTCATCCAAACCGAGCTGATGCTAAGCATCTCATTATGTAAAACTTTCAACCTCCCTTTATGTTACTATCTGGCACTCCTACATTTTAAACTGTAAATATAGTAAGCGTGTTTTACTGGAATCACTATGCTCAGAAATGTCACACCCAGACCACAACACTCAAATGTGGCAGATTGCTGGCAATCTGTTTTCTTTCTCCAAGGAAGTAAAAGCTGTACAGTTGCTTTAGAAAGACTGAGAAGGAGATAAAGGTGAAAGGAATTATATTAACAGATTGGTATAGATAAGGTGGGGCTTTGTGTTTTGTTTTAACTGGTCACAACATTTAAACATGTTATTATGCTCCTAGAACTGGATGATAATCTTCTGGAATAGGTAAAAACCAAGAGAAAAAGAAATATTTAAGAAAAAGAACTATGAAAGAAAGTTTAGAAAAGCCAAAAACAAATTTACTGACGACCCAGAAAAAATCTTACTCAAATATCACCCAGGCAAATAGATACATAACTGCTTCTCAACGTCCTCTTCCCCAGACTCCTGATTTGCTACCTTCCCAGCAGAATGAAGATCCTCTTACACCAACGAGTCCTACAAAAATGTTGGTTCTTTAATTTTAAACTATTGTATATTATGGGATCACATGTAGTTGGAACACTCAAGTTAATCAGAAGGATTTGAATTATGTAACACTTTCAATAGTCCCCAAACTTGTCAATTTAACATTTTTATTTTCTACTTTTAGCTCTTGCCATATTTAATCCGAAAGAAGATTAACTGTTTTGAAGGAATAAACAGATTCTGCAGAGCACTGTTTATTTAACTACTGAGTCTTCACTACAAAAAGCTAGACTAAATTAGCTTTTCCTCCTACTATATTACAAAGCCAGTACAGTAATATCACCTCAATTAAAATTGCTAAAATGTCAATAAATAACCCCTGCATTCATTCACATCCTCTCTTCCTCCACTTCTCTCTGTTCCCACTGTCTCTTTCTCTAGCAGGCACTGTTTTCAATTCCTCAACTGTTGTTCCATTGTTCTGGGAAGAAGTCCATTTAATTCTGTGTACCAAATTTACTATGTTTTAAATGATTTCTTGGACAGATTCTATATACATCTATCCAATTATACTGTTTTGGTGCCAATTTCTCTTCTTGATACCTTTCCTTGAATGAAAGACTTGTACTTAAAGCTCAGCTTTTCTTGCAACACATGCATGCATACACACACACACCCATTTTATAAATAAGAAAAAAAAAACCCCACAAATAAAAACCTAAATCTGTGCTGTCCAATATGGTAGCCACTAGCTCAAAATGCCACTTAAGTAAAATTAAATAAAATAAAAAATTCAATTCCTCAAGAATGCCAGCCACATTTCAAAGGCTCAATAACCTCATTTGGCTAGTGGCTATCACATTGGATAGTGTAAAAGAGCACTGCCATCACTGCAGAAAGTTCTATTGGATAGCACTGTTTCAAAGTTTCTGTAGATTTTAGAAAAAATGCTAGGAAGCTGAACTGCATGATTCATTCATTGATTTTTTTCCCTTTCATACTTGTATGCCTTTATTTAGCCAAATTAAAAATGTACAGATATGTTTCATTAAATGTCAATGTTACACATAGTACAAAAGATAAAGAAACAAAGTATCATGAGGAAAAAACCAAACAACCCTCCAGCATGTATGTCTACGTGGAATTTCATAATAAACAGCAAGGCCAAAGTCAGGACTCTGAATGCTGACTTTATTTAGTTGATTTTCTAAGGCCTTATTCATCTGATCAAATGGCATACAAGTAAACCAAGATTGTTTAAGTTGAGGCATTTGTTGCCCTCCTAATTTTACTTTCGTTTAATGATTCCGTAAGGGCAACAAAAAGAATCACCTAAACTGATTATACACTAAAATACAAAATACTGTGTTACAGACTATCTCATAGTTGATAGGAAACCATTCCTAAATCTGTTACAGTGATTAAACACCTAAAACCTAAAAATTACTACAAAACCCAATGTAAAATATTGTAACCACTTTGGTACTTGTAACTCCAAGCTGACAGAGTATATTCTTAAGGACAATTTCTCATTTCTGGTAGACATGCAGGGTGATGATGACCTACAGGGTGTCATTTCATATTTCAAGTAAAATGAGATGACCGTGACTGATCCATTACAGTAGGAGGTGTGAAATGCAGCTTTGTAGAGCAAATGCAAAAAGATTAAGACAAACAAGTTACAATGCAAACCAGTTCCAGGTGGTCAGAGATTAAAACCCCTACTTGAGAGAAAACAGAAACTAGCCAAATTTAAGGCATCCTTATAAAGAAGCGTAATGACCAAAAGTAAAAGTCCAAATGCTCATTAACTTATCTACTTAAGGAATTGTGCCTTTTTGAAGATAACCCAAAATATGATTTCACTGTAGAAGCAGCGACTAAACTGTTTTCATATTCATGTAAAAACATAAAAAATACTTTAAAATGATTATCACTTAACAGTTCACATTTACTCATGATGTAGAATGCTTAAATGAAAAGAATGTAAAATGTATAACTTAATATATAAAATTATAATCATCCAAATAACATTATAATGATCTTAAAAATATCTAAATCATCTAATTTTTTTAGAGTAAAAATAAAGCAAATTCTGTGATGCCTATACTTGGCTCTTTGATCGAACTAAAAGATTTTCTCCTGCTTTCCAAAGGAGTTTTGTTTAGAGTGAGACACCATCCACCTGATAGAATACTATGAAGTAAGGAAAAATAATGTTTCTAGACTACCAGTTTCTGGCCCAAAGGAGTTTGAGAGTCATCACTCCTACACTCACAAGAAAAAAAAAAAAAGTGAAAAACTAAAAACCAACATTTTCTTAGCTCTAACAGAGAATTAAGGTCACAAGACAAGCCACCACCCTCAAAACTAGGGACACAGGTAAGTAAAGAAAACCCGCAGCTTACCTGGAACAAAAACCACCCAGAAACCACCTCTGAAGCCAGCCTCAGGTAAAGATACTTAAAAGGTAATTGACTATAATTGCTAGAGACTGTGCTCTCACCAGCTTGAGAGAGAAAACGAACTCAGGAAGGCCTGATCCTGGGGTGAGGGGTGAGGGATGGGGAGTGATGGGTAGAGAGTGGCATCACACTTTTCTAAGTTTAATTTGCAGGAGTTCCAATAGGATCTTAGGATAAAGATCACAGAAAAACCCCCTCCTGCTTCCAGCGGAGAAAAGGGAAAAGTAACCATTTTATAAGCCCACAACATTTTGTTCTTAACAATAGCTTGCCCTCATAGGAAATTATTTTACCAGACTCTAACCACCTTGGGTTTCACCAGAGCCTAAACACTTGGGAAAACGGAAATACTCAATTACAGACACCTCATTCCCCATCTCCCCACCGGAGTGATCTGGCATTTGAGGGAAGGAAAACACCCCACTGCAGCCCCTTCTAGCCTTCCTGTTGCATCTAAATGGGAGAGGGAAAAAAACCTGAGAAGCATTGATGCAAGTCACAGCCCACGGACCTGTACTTACTAAACGACTGAGAACTAATCACTGGACTACAGAACGGCTCCTTTCTTCTCACAGCTAACCACTACATCAATAGGGCTCTTGTATAATACCAGGGGATTACAACAAACTGGTTTATCCCAGCTCCTTTTACCCAGTATCTTATGTATGGCTTTCAACACAAAATTACAAGGCATTCCAAATAAAAAAAGTTTGAAGACAGAGCAAGACTCAGATATGGTAGGAATGTTGGGGTTATCAGACTGGGATTTAAAATAACTATGATTAGTATGCTAAGGGATCTAAAGGAAAAAGAGGCAGCACACAAGAATAAATGGGTAATGTAAACAGAGAGATAGAAATTGTAAGAAAAAAACAAAAAGAAATGCTAGAGATCAAAACACTGTATCAAAAATAAAGAATGTCTTGATGGGCTTATTAGTAGCCTGGACATAGCTAAGGAAAAAAAAAAAATCTCTGAGCTTGAAGATATTTCAATAGAAACCTCCCAAACAGAAAAAAAAAATAAAAGTATAATTGATTTACTAACAAGGACAGAAAGTGAAATCATGTATAATGCTCAATTAATACTACAGAAAGCAGAAAAAGAGCAGAAGACAAAAAATAACAGAACAAGGGCAATGAATAGAAAATAAAGAAAAATATGATAAATAATAATACAACTATACTAATAATCACATTAAACACCAATGATCTGAATACATCAGTCAAAAGAGGCTGTCAGAGTGAATAAAAACAAGACCCAACCATGTGTTGTCTGCAAGAAATCCACTTTAATAATAAAGACACATATGAATTAAAAGTAAGGCAACAGAGAATGATTTACCATGGTAATACGAATCAAAAGAAAGTTGGAGTAGCTATATTAATTTCAGAGAAAGCAAACTTCAGAGCAAAAAAGGCTTTCAGAGATAAAGAGGGGCATTACATAATGTTAAAAGGTCAGTCTTCCAAGGAGACATAACAATCCTGATTGGGTGTGGGCCTAACAATGGAGCATCAAAATATATAAAGCAAAAGCTGATGCAACTGCAAGGAGAAAGGAACAAATCCACTATTATAGTTAGAGATTTCAACATCTCTCTATTAGTAATTCACAGACCCAACAGGCAGAAAATCAGTAACGACGTAGTTGAATTGAGGACCACCATCAATCAATTGGATCTAGCTGACATTTATAGAATACTTTACACAACAACAGCAGAATACACTTGCTTAAGCCCACATATTCACTAAAATAGACATATTCTGGGCCATGAAAGATAACTTAAAAATTTTTAAAGAATAGAAATCATACAATATGTGCTCTCAGACCAAAATGGAATTAAACTATAAATCAAAAACACAAAGATAACTGGAAAACCCCAAATACCTGGACACTAAACAATAAACTCTGAAATAGTACATGGGTCCCAGAACAACTCTGAAGAGAAATTTAAAAATATTTTAAAGTAAATGAAATTGAAAATACAATGTATCAAAATTTGTGCGATACACCAAAAGCAGTACTTGGAAGGAAATTTATAGCACTGAATACATATATTAGAAAAGAAAAAAGTTTTAAAATCATTCAAGCTTCCACCTTAGAAAATGAGAAAAAGAGAAGTTAACCTCAAAGTAAGCAAAAGGAAAAAAATTAAAAAAAAAAATATAGAGCAGATATCAATGAAGTGGAAAACTGGAAGTCAATGGAGAAAATGAGAAAAATCAAAAGCTAGTTTTTTGAAAAGATTAATAAAATTGATAAATTTCATGACAAGCAAATGAAGGAAAAAAGACAAAAATTACAAACATCAGAAATGAAAGAGGGGGCATCACTGCTGATTCCATAAGGTTTAAAGGTTAGCAAAGTAATATTATGAACAACATTCTGCCCACACATTTGACAACCTAGATAAAATGGAACAATTCCTTGAACGACACAATCTGCCAAAACCACACAAGAAAAAAAAAAAAAAACCTGAAGAGGCCCGTATCTATTAAAGAAATCCAAAAAACTACTAATAACCTTCCAAAACAGAAAGCCCCAGGACAAGATGGGTTCACTGGTGAATTCTCCCAAGCATTTAAAGAGGAAATCATACTAATTCTCTACAATGTCTTCTAGAGACAGAAGCGGGGGTGGGAGGTTAAGTTTCTAACTCATTGTATAAAGCCAGGATTACCCTAATACCAAAACCAAAGACATGATAAGGACATAAGACTATTTTTTTTTTTTTTTTTTTTTTTTTTTTTTGNTTTTTTTTTTTTTTTGGTTAAGGCACAACGTCAACATGGTACTAGAAGAGGAGAGATTCACAAGAATTGAAAATTGATGGGGAAGAGAAGGGGTAACTAATTTTTTTTTTTTTTTTTTTTTTTTTGAGACGGAGTCTCGCTCTGTCAACCCAGGCAGGAGTGCAGTGGCCGGATCTCAGCTCACTGCAAGCTCCGCCTCCCGGGTTTACGCCATTCTCCTGCCTCAGCCTCCCGAGTAGCTGGGACTACAGGCGCCCGCCGCCTCGCCCGGCTAGTTTTTTTGTATTTTTTTCAGTAGAGACGGGGTTTCACCGTGTTAGCCAGGATGGTCTCGATCTCCTGACCTCGTGATCCACCCGTCTCGGCCTCCCAAAGTGCTGGGATTACAGGCTTGAGCCACCGCGCCCGGCCAGGACATAAGACTATTGACCAATATATCTCATAAATGTAGATGCAAAAATCCTCAAAAAATGTTAGCAAGTTTACTTAGATAAAGTACAAAACATTTTTATACCACAGCTAAATGGAATTTATTCTGTGCATACAAGGCTGGTTCAACATTTGAAAATCAATGTAATCCATTAATCACATCACCAGGTTAAAAAAGAAAAATTATATAATCATATCAATAGATGTAGAAAAGGCACTTGACAAAAATCTAACACCCATTCATGGTAAAATCTACCAGGAAACTAAGAATAGAGGGGAATTTCCTCAACTTGGTAAAAAACATCTACAAAAAACCTACAGCTATAATTAGTTAATACCATACTTAAGAAACTAGATGCTTTCCTGCTAAGATCAGGAACAAGGCAAGGATGTCTGTTCTCATCATTCCTATTCAACTTTGTACTGAAAGTTCTAGCTAATAAAGACAAGAAACAATAGTACACAGATTGAGAAGGAAGAAATAAAACCATCTTTTGCATAGATAAACGATTTTCTCTGTAAATCCCAAGGAAGGGACAAGAACACTGGAACTAATAAGTAAGTATTGCACGGTTGAAGCATACAAATATAATATCCAAGTCTATTACTTTTCTATGTATCAGCAATGAAATAGAACTTAAAAAACACAATACCACTTACACTAGCACCAAATAAATGAATAATAGTTATACATCTAACAAAATATGTACAAGCTCTATGACGAACACTTCAAAACACTAAGAAATCCAAGAAGAGCTAAACAAATATTCCATGTTCATAGATAGAAAAACGAACAATTGTTGAGATTTCAGTTCTTCTAACTTGATCTAAAGATTCAATGCAATCTCAACCAAAATTACAGCAACTTATTTTGTGGATATCAAAAAATTGATTGTAAAGTTTATATGGAGAAACAAAGAACCCAGAATAACTAACATAATTTGAAGGAGAAGAGTAAGTTTAGAGGAATAATACTATTTGACTTCAAGGCCTAGTATAGTGTGACATTAATCAAGACAGTGTGGTAATAGTGAAAGAATATACAAATAGACCAATGTAACAGAATAGGTGGGGTAGAAAATACACTTATAGAAGTATAATCAACTGATCATTGATATCGGCAAATCAACAGAGAAAGGACACTCTTTTCCACAAATGATGCTAGAACAACAGGGCATCGACATGTTAAAAATATATATATATACATATATATATTAAAAAACCAGCTAGATACAGACCTTACACCTTTCTACTCACAAAGAAAACCCCAAAACCCTCAAAATGGATCATAGACTCAAATGTAAAAAGGAAAACTATAAAAATCCTAGAAAATATATTAGGAGAAAATCTAGGTTTGCCAAGAACTTTTTAGATACAACTCCAAAGGCACAATCCATAGAAGAAAACATTGATTGTACTGGACTTCATTAAAAGTAAAAGCTTCTCTGCTAAGGACACAAAGTACTAGCCACAGACTAGGAATATCCAAGAGATACAAAGAACACTTAAAACTCTACAATGAGAAAATGAACAACCCGATTTAGAAAATGGGCAAAAGATCTGAAAGACACCACATCAAACAAGATATATAGATGGCAAATGAGCAAATGAAAAGATGCGCTACATCATCTGTCATTAGGGAAATACAAATCAAAACAACAATGAGATACCACTACATACATACTAGAATAGCCGAAATTGATTCTTTCTATTCTTTTTAGATTTTGGCCATTCTAATAGATACATAGTGGTATCTCATTGTTGTTTTGATTGGTATTTACCAGCATTTGTTGTTGCAAAAACAAATGTTGATAAAGATATGGAGAAAAGGAACTCTCATTCATTGCTGGTGGAACTACAAAATGGTATGCCACTTTGGAAGATAGGTTTTCAGTTCCTTACAAAACTAAACATATTCTTTCCATATGATCCATCAATCATGCTCCCAGGTATTAACCCAAATGACTTGAAAACTTATGTCCACTCAAAAACCTACACATGAAATGTTTGTAACCGTTATATTTATAATTGCCCAAACTGGGAAGCCACCAAGATGCCTTCTAATGGGTAAATGAATAAACTGTAGTGCATTCAGGCAATGGATTATTTAGCATTAAAAAGAAATGAGCTATCAAGCCACAAAAAGATATGGAAGAATCTTAAATGCATATTGCTAAGTGAAAGAAGCCAATCTGAAAGGGGCACATACTCTATGAATTCAACTACATGACATGTTAAAATAGATAAAACTGTGAAGACAATGAAAAGATCAGTGATTGCCAGGGGATTATGGGGACAGAGTAGAGAAAAAAGGGATTAACAGGTAGACTGATGAAATTTTTTAGGGCAGGAGATATATTCACTGCATTAAAAGATTATTTCTTGAGAAATTAAAAACCAACAAATAAATACATTTTTACAAAATTTTCAGACAGTAGTATTAAAATAGAATATCTCAATGAAATCAGTTTATTTGATCTTTACCTGTGTTTTCAAAATGCTTTTATAATAAATATGCATACTTTTTATGCAAATATGCAAAAAACTAAGTTAGTCTTAAAACACGTTTTTCTGGGGCGGAGCAAGATGGCCGAATAGGAGCAGCTCCAGTCTTCAACTCCCAGCGCCAGCGACACAGAAGACCAGTGATTTCGGCATTTTCAACTGAGGTACTGGGTTCATCTCACTGGGGAGTGCCGGACGATCGGTACTGGTCAGCTGCTGCAGCCCGACCAGCGAGAGCTGAAGCAGGGCGAGGCATTGCCTCACCTGAGAAGC
>NC_037673.1:110264328-110334500 GCF_003255815.1 Theropithecus gelada | reverse complement strand
AGGAAGGAAGGAAGGAAGGAAGGAAGGAAGGAAGGAAGGAAGGAAGGGAGGGAGGGAGGGAGGGAGGGAGGGAGGAAGGAAGGAAGGAAGGAAGGAAGGAAGGAAGGAAGGAAGGAAGGAAGGAAGGAAGGATGGATTACGTGGTATGGTGGTACCTACCTGTAAGCTACTCAGGAGGCTGAGGTGGGAAGATCATTTGAATCCTGGAGTTTAAGGCTACAGTGAGTCAAGGCTGTCCAGTCTGGGCAACAGAGTGAGACCCTGTCTCGATAAAAAAAAAAAAAAAAAAAAGAGGCAGAGATTCTTCAACGGAAAACTGTAAGGTGGCTACTGGTATTAGAAGAACAGGAATAGGGAAAAGTACTAAGTTTCCACAAAAGAATGCTATAATATCTTTCTCAGGATAGTATAATGAGGATTAAAATAATAAAGTGAAAAATACATTGCAAGCCATAAAGCTCTATTCAAATGTTCTTTGTTCAATTTAAATATAGCGTATCTATATCCAAAAACTGTAATGATATACTAAGTGTAGTATAAAGAGAAAGTATATTATGAGACAGTTTTTAAGATTTGTCACAGTGCCTGACTACAATGATGGGTTTTTGGTTCTCATACAACTTTGAAATTTGGGGTCTGATGTGTCACAATATTTGTTCAGGTTTGACTAAGGAAATAATTCCTTCTGAAAAAAGGTTGAAAAACAATAAAAAACTGAAGATTTTCTTTATTGAAGAAATATAAGAGGGGGAACACACACACACACATATATATGTGTGTGTGTGTGTGTGTGTGTGTATATATATATATAGAGAGAGAGAGAGAGAGAGAAAGAAGAAAGAGAGGAAGAGTGAGGGAGAGAGCAACAGATAGTAATGCTTACGAATTTAGTCTTTCCTGTAGAACACATAAACCTGTGAATATTTTATCCAGCCTTCCAATTTAAGATGATTATTTATGTCTGTTCTCTGCAAAGAAATAAACCACTTTTCCTCCTAGGTTTGAAACGTACTGATAATTCTTTTTTTCTGGATGGTTTAGCTCATTGCTGTGTTATCTTGAGTGTGCCACAGAAGATCCCTTAAAAAAAGCAACATATCCTAATTTTTTCCTTATCCTTAAGGCTTCTTGCCACTGTAAAGCTTTACTTGGAGATTTTCCTGACTTACCAGCTTGTATAGCACTATAAGAAATACCACCTCCTAAATTTTAGGGCATTAAAAATCTATAAGATTGCCTTTGTTCTAAATATATAAAATGATATTTGGAATGACAGCATTGTATAGTTCACACATTAAAATTCAGATTTTCTTATTTAATTAAGGGATATCCATTGATTCAAGCTCACCAGCTTTTCTTGAGGCATAATGACGAGAACAAGTATCTACACCACCCACAACATCACATAGAAAACATTGTAAAACATCCACTAAAACAATAAAACTATTAAGAAACACTTTAAGCAAAGTAAAATACTCAGATCCCTGATTCGTACAAGGGAGATCAGAAAATTCTGGAAGTTTTTCTCAATTTTAAATTCTTCTACTTCTATCAGGAATGGTTTCACCCACATTATGTGCCATTATAAGCAAAAGCTACAGATTAAAATAAAAATAGAAAGTATTGTTGCCTCAGCTTTTTGTCTAAAGCAAGTTTCAGACCCCATTCTATGGAGGAGAAAGACAAAAGGAAAACAGCAATTTCTCTAAACCAAGAAAACAGAGATTTAAATTCACGGGGGCACAGGCAGCTGGAATTGGCAATTTGGAATTTACAAGAAAAGCGTTCTATAAATTTGTTTAAGATTCCTCCTGAATTTTTGCCTGACTACCCAACTACACATGAGTAGGATGAGATTCCACGAGGCCTGCCAAAGAACAATTATGAATTTAAAAATACCTAGGCTTTTGTACACTGAACAACTGGAGCTCCCACTGGATTGGGAGACATTCCAGTGCTGGTGAGCCAGATTGAAGACATCACACTGAACATCTGGAACATTTATCTTAGGAATAGGACTAAGCCAGGACTAGAATCCCACAGGTAAACTAGCCCGACGGTAGTGGTTATTCTAGATCTACCCAAACAAAGCTTAAGTCTCAAAAGCATTAAGCTCATTCATTAGCAGTTAACTGCCAGAACAAAATTCAACTATTTTTAAAGGAAGACAACAAAATCCAAACACTTGGTAGCACACCATTTTATAGTATCCAGTATTCAATAAAAAGTTGCAATATATAAAAAGAAGCTGAAAATTATCACTAATAACTGACAGAAATTTCATTCAATAAAAACAGGCCCCAAAATGACAGGTGATAGAAGTAACAGACAAAAACTTTAAAGCATCTATTATAAATATGTTTAAGGAATTATAAAAAAAAAAAACTCAGTATGGTGAGAATAACTTTTTAAAACTGACATTACAATATTTAACATGAAAAATGTGGCTGGGCGCAGTGGCTCATGCCTGTAATCCCAGAGCTTTGGGAGGACAAGGTGGGTGGATCATTTGAGGTCAGGAGTTCGAGACCTGTCTGATCAACATGGTAAAACCCTGCCTCTACTAAAAATACAAAAATCAGCTGAGCATGGTGGCAGATGCCTAAGAGCTCAGCTACTTGGGAGGCTGAGGCAAGAGAATCATCTTACCCGGGAGGCAGAGGTTGCAGTGAGCTGAGATTGTGCCACTGCACTCCAGCCTGGGTGACAGAGTGAGACTCTGTCTCAAAAACAAAACAAAACAAATAACAACAAAAAACAAAAATAAAAACGCACTCGATGAGCTTAACAGATTAGATATTGAAGAAGAAATGATAAGAATACTTGAAGAAAAACGATAGATACTAGCCAAGTGTTTTCAAAGGAACAAAAAAGCAGGAAAAAAAAAATGGACAGAGCTTCAGTGACTTCTAACGTATCTGTAACTGGAGTCCCAGAAGAATAGGATTGAAAAGTTGGGGAAGAAAAATTAGCTCAAAAAAATAGCAGGATAAACACACACAAAAATACTATCAAAGCACATCATAATCTTAGTGAGATTTCCAAGAATAAATGATGAAAAAAATTTTAATATCATCCAGAGAAATAAGACATAATACTTTTAGGAGACCAAAGATAAGAATCGCAGCCCAACATTATTTCAGAAGCAATGCCAGCCATAAAAGAATAAATGTGTGTTTGTAAAATTCTAAAAGAGAAAAACTATAAATCTGTATTTTATATACAATGAAAATATCCTTCAAAACTGAAGGTGAAATATGATTCTTTTCCTGAAAAAAGTAAAAGCTGAGAGAACCCACTGCCAGCAGAATCACACTAAAGATGGTTGAAAGGAAGATCTTACTAAAGAAAAATATCAGCTAGAATCTGCAAACTATAAAAAATAATAACAATGTTAAGAAACATCAGATTTATAACCCACATAGAAATAAAACCTACAGTTGAGAATAGCACAAGGAACTAGAGAGAAAAAAATTGAAATATACTCTTCTATGGTTCTTATATGAAAAGTAATATAAAATTATTTAAAGGCAGACTGTGAGAAGTTAAAGATAATATTATAATCTCTATAACAAACCAAAAAATAAAACAAGGCAGTTAATAAGCCAAGAGGGAAGATACAGTGGAATACTAAATTTACTCAATTAATCCAAGTGAAGGCAAGAAAAAAACAAAAAAGAGGAAGAGGAAATAAATAAGATGGATTTTAGAAAGTAAAGTGGTAGATATAAATGCAACCATATCAAAGATTACATAAATAAGAATGAACTACGATACCTACAGCCATCTGATCTTAGATAAAGTTGACAAAAATAAGAAGGGAGAAAGGACTGCCTAATTCAATAAATGGTACTGATATAGCTGGCTAGCCATATGCAGAAGAATAAAACTGGACCCCTACCTTTTACCATATACAAAAAGTAACCCATGATGGATTAAAGACTTAAATGTAAGACATCAAACTATAAGAATCCTAGAAGAAAACCTATTAAACACCATTCTGGACATCAGCCTTGGGAAAGAATTCATAACTAAGTCCTCAAAAGCAACTGCAACTGCAACAAAAATTGACAAGTGGGATCTAATTAAACTAAAAAGCTTCTGCACTACAAAAGAAACTATTAACAGAATAAACACAAAGCTACAGAATGGGAGAGAAAATAGTCACGAGCTATGCATCCAACAAAGGCCTAATATTTAGAATCTACAAGGAACTTAAACAACTCAATAAGGAATAAACAAATCCATTTAAAAATGGGCAAAGGGATAGACACTTCTCACAAGAAACACACAAGTTGGCAACAAAAATGAAAAACTGCTCCACATCACTAAGCATCAGAGAAATGCAAAACAGAACCACAATGAGATACCATCTCACAAAGATCATACTACTAAAAAGTCAAAAAACAAAAGATACTGGTGAGGCTGCACAGAAAAGGGAACACTTATACACTGTTTGTGGGAATGTAAATTAGTTCAGCCACTGTGGAAAGCAGTATGGAGATTTCTCAAAGAACTTAAAATTGAACTACCATTTGTCCCAGCAATCCCATTACTGGGTATATATCCAAAAGAAAACAAATCATTCTATCAAAAAGACACATTCACTTGTGTGTTCATTACAATACTATTCACAACAGCGAAGACATGGAATCAAACTAGGGGCTCATCAGTGGTGGACAAGATAAAAAAAAATGTGGTACTTATACATCATGGGATACTACCTACCATAAAAAAGAATGAGATTATGTCTTTTGCAGTGACATAGATGCAGTTGAAGGCCATTATCCTAAGCAAATTAATGCAGGAATAGAAAACCAAATACCACATGTTCTCACTTACAAGTGGGAGCTAAACACTGGATACTCATGGACATAAAAATGGCAACAATAGACACTGAGGACTATTAGAGGGGTGAGGAGAAGTGTGAGACAGGGACTTAAAAATAACTATTGGGTACTATGCCTAGTCCCTGGGCGACAGGATCATTCATACCCCAAACCCCAGCATCACACAGTATACCTAGGTAACAAACCTGTACATATATCCCCAAATCTAAAATAAAACTTGAAAAAAAAAATAAATGAGTAAATAAACAGAATGGACTAACCATCCCAGTTAAACGTAAAGATTTTTAGAATGAGCAAACACACAGCTATACACTGTCTACAAGAAATGCATGTTAAATACAAACATAGCAAAAGGTTAAAAAAAAACAGGAAGGAAGAGAGAGATGGCAAACGTGACAAAGAAAGAAAAGGAAGAAAGAATATGCAATGCAAATTTTAATCAAAGAAAAGCTGTAGTTGCTATACTAATATCAGACAAAATAGACTCTAGGACTAATTATATTACCAGGGATAAAGATTGATATTTTATGCTGAAAAGAGTCCATTCATCAAAAATTCATAAGAATCCTCAGTGTGTATGTACCAAATAACAGTGCTTCAAAATATATAAAGCAAAATGAACAGAACTGAAAAAAGGGACAGATAACGTAGTAACTGTTACTAAAGGTTTCAACAATTCTTTTTTAGTAACTGATGGAATCAAAGACAAAAATTAGTAAATATAAAGGAGACTTTAAAAAAAAAACCACAATGACCCAATTAACTTAATTGATATAAGTTAATTGGTATAAGTTAATTGATATAAGTTAATAAAAATAATAACTCAAAATTATTTTCCAGTGCACTTGAAACATTTACCAACTTAGATTTTATGCTGAATCACCAACATGTCTCAAATTTTAAAAAGCTGAAATTTAACAGTGTGTTTTTTATACAACAGAATTTATTTGGAAATCAATTTTTTAAATCTGAAATTATACTAAGGTTGTAGGATATAAGGTTATATACAAAAGTCAATTTTTTCCTGATATGCAATCAATGAGCAATTGGAAACTAAAGTTAAAAATACACTATCATTTACAATAACACCAAAAAATGAAATACTTAACTATCAATCTAACAAAATATGTAAAGGATCTATATGGAGAAAACTACAGAATCTAGTGAGAGCAATTAAAGATATAAATTACCTGAGAGACTCGTTATTATTAAGATGTTAGTTATTCCCAACTTGCCCCATAGATTCAACACAATTAAAATCAAAATCCCAGTAAGCTGCTTTGTAGAAATCAATAAACTGATGCTAAAGTTTATATGGAAAGGCAAAAGACCCAAAACAGCCAGCACAATATTAGCTAAAATGAAGAAGAAAGTGTAAGAACAGACATTATCTGACTTCAAAACTTATTCTAAAGCTACAGTAAACAACACAGCATGGTACTAGCTAAAGAATATATATATATGTGTGTGTGTATATATATGTGTGTGTGTGTATATATATATGTGATATATATATCAATGGAACAGAATATAAACATCAGAAATAAGTCCACACAAGTAGAGTCAATTGATTGCTGACAAAGGAGTAAAGGCAATTCAAAGGAGAAGACAGTCTTTTAAAAAATGGTGCTAGAACAATTGGACATGCCAAAAAACAAATCTAGACACAGGTTTTGTACCTTTCATAAAAATTAACTCAAAATTGAATCATAGACCTAGTTGTAAAACCAAAAACCATAAAATTTCTCAAAGAAAACATAGAAGAAAATCTAGGTAAACTTGTGTTCTTTGATGACTTTTTAGATAAACACCAAAAGTGTGATCCATGATTTAAAAAAATTTAGTAAGTAGCACTTTATTAAAATTAAAATTACCTGCTGTGTGAATGACACTGTTAAGAGTACTAAAAGACAGATGACATTGGGAAAAAATATTTACAAATATATCTGACAAAGTACCTGTATGAAAAATATACAAACAATTCTTAAAACTCAATGGTAAGAAAACAAGCAACCCAATTTAGAAATGAGAAAAAGATCTGAAAAGATACCTCACCAAAGAAGTTATACAGATGGCAAATAAGCACTTGAAAGAAAGCTTGACATAATATGTCATTAGGAAATTGCACATTAAAGCAACAGTGAAATACCATAACGTATGTATCAGAATGACTAAAATTAAAAATGGACAATATCAAACTTTGGCAAGACTGTGTAGCAATGAGAACTTCTATTCATTCTTGGTGTAAATACAAGATGGTACGGCCACCTTGGAAGACAGTTTGGCAGTTTGTTTTCCCAAAGCTAAACATAGTCATGCTGTACCACACATTAATCATGCTTCTACATATCTACCCAAATGACTTGAAAACATATGTCTGAACAAAAATCTTCACATGAATGTTAATAGCAGCTTTATTCATATTTGCCAAAAAGAAGAAGAAACTAAGATATCCTTCAAAAAGTGACTAGAGTGGCAAACTGTGGTACATCCATACAATGAATTTCATACAACAATAAAAATAAATGAGCTACAGAGCCATGAAAAGACATGGAGGAATTTTAAATGCATATTGCTAAGTAAAATAACCCAGACTGAAAAGGCTACATACTATGATTCCAACATTCAAAAACAGTAGTACTACAGAGACGGTAAAAAGATAAGTGGTTTCCAGAGGTAAAGGGGTGGGAAGAGAGGGATGACTAGGTTCAGCACAGAGGATTTTTAGGGCAGTGAAACTATTATTTGTAATAACGTAAGGGCGAATAAATGACATTATACATTTGTCAAAACCCATAGAACTGTACAACACAAAGTGAACCCTAATTTAAAGTATGTATTTTAGTTAATAATATGTATCAATACTGGTTCATGAATCGTAACAAACCACTTCATGCAAGATGTTAATAATAGAGAAATCCATGAATAAAAGAGAAAGGAGGTACATGGGAACTCCATATTATCTGCTCAATTTCCTGTAAACCTAAAATAGTTCTAAAATAGTCTTAATTTTTTTTAAAAAACAAAAACCCACTTCCAAAATCAGGTTAACAAGGAAATGATAAGGAAAATCAGAAAATATTCTGAATTATATGAAAATAAAAACATAAAATTTCAAAACTTTTGAGATTCAACTAAAGCATATTTAGAGGGGAAATTTACAGCTTTGAACTCTTATTCAAGAAAGAAAAAATATGTATCTAAAATCAATTATCTAAGCTTCTATTTTAAAAAGTTAGAAGGGCAAGTGAAACATGAATTAAGTTGAAAGGAGGTATAATAAAAATACAAAAATCAACAAAATAAAAAATGGTGAAAAAGTAATGAAATCAAAATTTTCAAAGAATAAATCTCTAGATAGACTAAGAACAAAAAGGAAGACATTACAATATATTACTATATACAGATCCTACAGAATCAAACAGACAATAAAGGCTATATTACAAATATTTTTTCAGATTTATATTGTGTGACAAAATTTACCATCTTAACCATTCCTAAGTATAAAGTTCAATGCTATAAATATGGATATAACATTGTGCAACCGTCACTACTATCCATCTCTGTAACTTCTATTCACGGTGTAAAACAAACTTTATACCTGTTAAAAAATAATTCCTCATTCCTCTCTCCACCAGTTCCTGGCAACCACCATTCTACTTTCTGTGGCTATGATTTTGACTATCCTAAGTGTCTTGTATAAGTGGAATCATATAGGATTCATCTTTTGTGATTGGTTTATTTCACTTAGCATAATGTCTTCAAGGTTCATCCATGCTATAGCATATATTAGAATTTCATTCCTTTTGAAGACTAAATAATATTCCACTGTGTGTATATACCACATTTTGCTTACCCATTCATCTGCTGATGGTTGCTTAGGTTGCTTCCTCATTTTAGCTATCGTGAATAATGCTGTTATAAACATATTTTTCAAGACCTTGCTTTCTTTCGGGCATATATCCAGAAGTGGAATTGCTGGGTCATGTGGTAATTCTGTTTTTAATTGTTTTGGGAACTTCCATACTATTTTCCACAGTAGGTATACCAATTTACATTATCACCAACACGGCAGAAGAGTTCCTATTCCTCAATACCTATGTCAACACTTGTTTTGTTTTATTGCAGCCATCCTAATGGGTTTGAGGTAATATACCCTTGTAGCCTTGATTCGCATTTCCCTAATGACTAGTAATGTTCAGCATCTTTTCTTTTCCTTTCTTTTCAAGATAGGGTCTCACTCTATCACTCCGGCTGGAGTATAGTGGCACAACCACAGCTCACTGTGGCCTTGACCTCCTGGGCTCAAGTAATCCTCCCACTTCAGCCTCTGAGTAGCTGGGACTACAGGTACATGCCATCATGCCCGGCCCATGTCTAGGAATGATGCCAGGGTTGATCTCAAACTCTTGGGCTGAAGCGATCCTCCCACCTCAGCCTCCCAAAGTACTGGGATTACAGGCATGGGTCACTGCATCAAGCCTTGAGCATCTTTTCACATGCTTATTGGACATTTTTATATCTTCTTTAGAGAAATGTCTATTCAATCCTTTGCCCATTTTAAATTAGTTTGCTTTGTTGAATTTTAAGAGTTCCCTACATAGTCTAGATATCAATCCTTTACCAGAAATATGATCGGCAAATAATTGTTCCCATTTTATGGGTTGTCCTTTTACTCCATTGATGCTGTCTTTTGAAGCACAAACTTTTAAAATTTTCATGAAATCTGATTTGTTTACTTTTTCTTTTGTTGTCCGTGCCTTTTGTGTCATACTTAAGCACTCACTGCCAAATCTAGTGTTGTGAAGCTTTTGCAATGTTTTCTTCTAAGAGTTTTGGGTCTTACGTTTAAGTCTCTGATCCATTTTGAGTTAATTTTTGTATATGGTGTTAGATACAGGTCCACCATCATTCTTTTGCATAAGGATATACAATTTTTCCAGTATCTTTTGTTGAAAGCACTTTCTCCACTGAATTGTCCTAGCTGTCTTTTCAAAAACCATTTGAACATATATAGGAGGGTTTATTTTTGGGCTCTATTCTATTCCATTGGTCTGTATGTCTGTATGCCAGTACTACATTTTTTTGATTACTACAGATTTGTAATAAGTCTTGAAATGAGAAAATATGAGTCCTCCCATTTTCTTCCTTTTCAATTTTTGTTTGGGCTATTAGGGATGCCTTGAGAGTCCATATAAATTTTAGGATGGGTTTTTCTGTTTCTGCAAAACACATCATTGGGATTTTAATAAGGATTGCATTGACTGTAGATTTTTGGGGGGTAGAACTGACATCTTAATATTATCTTCTAATCCATGAGCATAAGATGTTTCTATTTATTTATGTCTAATTTCTTCAACCATAATTTGTAACTTTCATTATATAGGTCTTTCACCTTATTGGTTAATTCCTAAGTTTTTTATACTTTTTGATGCTATTGTAAATGAAATTGTTTTTTGTAATTTTCTTTTCAGGTTATTCATTATTAGTATACAGAAATGCAACTGGTTTTTGTATATAAATTTGTATCCTGCTACTTTGCTGAATTCACCTTTTAGTTATAAGAGTGTTTTGTGCAGAATCTTTAGGGTTTTCTACATATAAGATCATACTGTCTCTGAACAGAGACAATTTTACTTCTTTTCCTATTTGGATGTCTTTTATTTCTTCTTATTGCCTAATGGCTCTGCCTAGAACTTTAAATACTATGTTGAACAGAAATGGCAAAAGCAAGCTCCTTGCCTTGTTCCTGATTATAAGGGAAAAGCTTTTAGTCTTTCATTGTTGAGTATCATGTTCACTATTGGTTTTTCTGGTATGGCTTTTATTATGTTGAGATAGTTCCTACTACTCTTACTTTGTTTACCGTTTTTATCATGGAAAGGTTTTGAATATGATTAAATGCTTTTTCTAAATCAACTGAGATGATCAGATTACAAATAATTATATATCAATGAGTTTGTCAAAAAAGAAAAAATGAGCAAATTCCTTGAAAAATTCAAAACTTACACAAAAGAAACAAATAACCTGAATAGCCCTGTATCTACCAAATAAATTAAAAGTATAAATAAAAACCTTTCCACACAGATATCTCCAGGCCCAGAAGACTTCACTGGTAAACTCAATTGAACATATATAGCAGATCTCAAATTCTTTCAGAAAATGGATGAGGGAGAAAAAATTCCCAAATCATTTTATAAAGCTAGGATTCCCTGGATAGCAAAATCAGAACAGGAATGTGCAATAAGTTCTACTGCTAATTAAATGCATGACCTTAAGAAAGTTGTTTTCTCATTCTAGTTTTCAAATGTCTCATCCACGATCATTCAATAGAATATTCATGCTTAGATTCTGGCACTGTAAAGAAGAGCCTGGAGGAGACACCAGTCATTTTCTGCCCAGGACTTCAGGAAAGAAGCTCCAAGGGACTAACATCATCTCCAAGCAATAGCAAGTGCATGTGAATCCACCAGAGGTCCTTCCATACAGGGAAATTCAAAGTAATGAAACTCAGGAGAGTAAGAGGGAAGCCAGCTGAAAGTGAATGCAAACATCATACAGGAAACAGAGTGAACTAGGACAACCTAAGTTACACATGAAGTTCCTATTATTCTTTCCCCCATCCCTACCTTCTCTTTTTCTCTATTTTCCCCTATCCCTATCTTCTCTCTGTCTCTCTCTCCCCACACCTCCCCCCGTCACACACACACACACACACACATACACACACACACACAAAGTATCTACTGTTTATTGATTTTCCTCTTAAAGCTGACAGTTGCAGTAAGAAACATTTGGGAACTGCTACAGTAGATGATCTTTAAGACTCCCTCCACTTCCTAAACACTTACTGAATGCCTACTATGTGCCAGACACCAAGTTAAGCAGAATCAAACCTGACATTTATCCTTATGGAGTATTGTTCTATGTTCTACTCTGTTAAAAAAAGAACAATAACTCTTCCTGAATGACCCTATGCACTAGGCATTATTATACCTACCCTGGAGTAATTGAGACTTAGAGAGTGAATAGATAGCTAAGGCCCATAGAGCTAGAAAGGAGAAGAGCTAGCAGCGGAGCCTAGCTCTGCCCTACCCTTAAGCTCATGCTATTTCTACTCTGCTATGTTGCTTAATTAAGAAAGAGTTTAACTTGATCCTGATTATATTTTATATCTCACTAGTAGAATAACTGATGTCTATTTTTTATGACTAATAATGCTATATTATATTTGTTGTTTGCCTGCTTATGTTTTTGAATGACTAACTTTGGATTCAAAGTTTTTATTAGAATACATTCAAAATTCTGCTAGATTGTCTGAATTGCAAAAATCATTAAAACTCTCTTTCTCTCGATTGATGAAACAGAAACAAACTTAACTTTATTTTTTTTTTTTTTTTGTGGAACCATGAATTTTTATTTTGCCAAGTTTCATAGAATTCCTCATCATTCTTTGTAGAGTGTCTCATCTCCCCTCAATACCACCCTCTCCCAGCATGACCCCCAACTATCATTACAATCAGTAAATGAATATTGGATAAAAAATAAGTCAGGTTCCTCAGCACCAAAGGAAAATTGGAAAATATACTCTTTCTCAAAATGAAAATGTATCTTTACATCTTATGAAATAGTTTCCTTTGACATTTTGTTTTAATTTAGCAAGCTGCTGTTGTTACTTTTATTGTGCAACTCTATCTTTTAGAAGCTATGTACACTTTTCCTTCCTGTGTTGAGTATTAATCCTAGGTCACTATAAGTATTTTTGTTGGAGAAGTATATTTTAACTTTATTTTTAATAGAAACTTCCTTGACTTTACCCAGGAAATTGGTGAGTCAAGGCCTCTGTACAGGTTTTTACAAAGATTGTTAGGTATTGGGGTATATTTGGGGCTCAGGGTAGTGGAAAGAATCAATATACTTTGGTCACTAAAAGCAAGTCCTAACCCAAATCTCCCACACCACAAAGGGAACTTCCAACTCAATTTCCAACTGAATATGGTTGATAGACACATACAAAAAATGATGACATATTCTTTCTTGCTAATAATCTTTGTAAATATCCCATCTGCACATGATATCAGCAGGTGCTCTGCAGGCAGAGGTAATCGAATATAATGTATCAAGTCCAGATTCCTGATTTGGAATACTAAACCTCTGGCAGTATGATCTAATTCTATATTTTCTTGCCTCATTTTCTGCCTCCTCCTACCCACGTATATCTCAGCCATAACGGAAACAAAACCAGTCTCCAAATATTCCTCTAAGCCTTAGTCTTCAGGCTGTCCCCTATGAGAAATATAGCCATCTCCACCTTTTAGCAGCTGTAACAACTCAAACTACTTTCTCTTCTATGAAATCCCACTCCCATAGGAACTGATTTCTCCTTCTGCTCCATTTTCAGAGAAGGTTCCACTTCTGGTGCCCTGCTGATCATCTGTCTTCATCAGGGCTCAGAGCATGAGGAAAGGATCCTGGATGGTACCTTCCCTTCTGATATTCCTGGTACCATACTCGATGACGACACAAGTCAGGTGCTGAATAAACACCAAATCCCTGAATTAGTAATGTAAACAGGAAATCAAGCCAAGAAACAAGGCTCCCCTAGTTAATGTGTCAGCAGGACAAGAATGAGACAGCCTCTCATTCTTAATTTTCCATCAAGGTCATTGCTTTGTTGGTCATATGTGTTCTGTATTCTAATTTGCCTTAAATCACTGATGCAAGTCTCAATTTGGGTTTCCTAATTTAAAACCACACCCTCAAGGTATTTTTCATTATTTTTTAAATCCATTTTAATCATTTTAATACCCATCAGAAGCTTGAAATTGAAATGTCATGACTAGACCGCCCTGATTTTTCTGCACTACATTTGCACAATGGATAGTCTCCTCAGATCTGCAGTGTAACTGTACTGATCATTTTCCTCAAGTAATATTTTGACAGCATTATTAAACCAATAACATAAATCAAAGACTATGCCCAGAAAGAAAAGCTTGAGAATATTTCAAAAAACACCTAAGACAAATACATTTGTCTAACTAAATAAAGTCTCTCCTAGTCTGTTTTAAATTGCACAAAGAGGGCAGGTGAGAAAGAGAAGAGCAAGCCGTCACCACCCGCCTTCTCTGATCCTCTGCCACAATGAGGCCTCCCCCTAGATGGGACAGAGAAATGTTCTCCAATTTTCAAACACCTGCTTTGTCTGCGCCTCAGTGTAACTGCTCTAATGCTCTTGGGGCCTTCTGCAAAGCGCAGTTCTGTACTCCTCCCTCAGGGAGTTCCAGTTCCCTACTTGTCCACAATTCCCCAAATGACGCTAGTGACAATTATAATATCATACTGAAGTGGGAAAGGAGGAAGGGAATGCTTCAAAAGGGCCATCTACCACCTGATTAGAATATGCAGAACAGAGAAGAGCTGCAGCCCCTCAAGACCCAGGGCAGTGTCCTTCACCTTTTGAAACTAGTATGTGAGCACCCAGCGTTGTCAGGTGTCCCATATCCTGTATACCCCGCTGCCCCTACACTATGCCCCTACTAGAGGGCCTCACAATATAGCATCCAGAGACCCTAGGCATCTCTGTGTCCCACTGAGCCACACTTCCACATGTGGTCTTGATAATGCTGGAGTGGTTTTGGGGTTCCCCCTAGTGTACTCCCTATGCAGTATGTGAGCCAATGCAGATCCCCACTGATAGTAGTATAAGTTTCCACTGAATGTCCCATTCAACTGCTTACAACTTCAAATTATTTTCTAAGGGTAATTCATCATCATACCTTAGGTTCTTCATTTATCACTATTAAAAAGTTCTTGACCAGGCGCAGTGGCTCACACCTGTAATCCTATCACTTTGGGAGGCCGAGGTGGGTGGATCACCTGAGATTGGGAGTTCAAGACTATCGTGGCTAACATGGTGAAACCCCATCTCTACTAAAAATACAAAAAATTAGCCAGGCATGGTGGCACGTTCCTGTTGTCCCAGCTACTCAGGAGGCTGAGGCAGGAGAATCGCTTGAACCTGGGAGGTGGAGGTTGCAGTGAGCCGAGAAAGCACCACTGCACTCCAGCCTGGGCGACACAGTGAGACTCCGTCTCAAAAAAAAAAAAAAAAAAAAAAAAAGAATAAAAGAAAAGAAAAATTATTTAAAAACCTACCTTCTTTTGGAAAATCTTATGTGACTTAGGAAAAACAAAACTGATTTAAATGAAATGGAAATAAGAGCTATATTTGGAGTGAGGAGATTCTGTTCTGATCCCAGATCTGACACTTGTATCATGGGATTTGGCCAGTGACATAAGTTTTTGTGTAAGGATCTTTTTATAAAACGAGGAGTTGAAATACATGATGTCTAAGTACCCTCCAGCTCCCAGCTCTCAAATCACATCTATTCTCTTTTTGTTATTATTCCTCTTGCCACTCACTCCACACACATCTCTCTCATTCTATACTAATTACGGCATAGCAGAGATCCCAAAATGAGTTGGATTACACATCACAGTGTGGGGATCTCTGGTAGATACCAAGAAGGCTGTCATCTCTAGTGCCAGCAGCAGCAGAACTGTCCCTTTGGGCATCAACTACCAAAGATACCATTAGCACAGGAACACTGAGCCAAAGAGGAGGAGGGTAGGTGAGGCGTGGAGGCCAAGAGTACTACACCTCAGACAGCATCCACAATATCCACCTGGGACTTCAAGAACTATTGAGGAGGAATTTAAGGAAGAGTGGAATTCCTGCACAGCAGTACCAAGGCATATTAGATATTAGTTATTGCTGCTTAACAAACTATTAGTAGTGGTGCATAACAAACTATTCTAAATCTAGTGAATACACACTTAAAACAACTATTTGGATCACAATTTCACCTGGGAACAACTATGTGTTTCTTTGTTGGTCTTACAAGGGCTCAATCACACATCTGTGATGAGCTAAGTGGCTCTGTTTCTGGCTGCCACCAGGTATTCCTTCATCATCCAATAGGCTGGTCCAGGCTTCTCAACATAGAAGTAGCAGCATGGGTCTGCAGCGTAGCAAAAGACAAGCCCCAATGTGCAAGCACTTATCGAGACTGTTAGAGACATATTTGCTAATGACCCCTTAGCTAAAAAGCAAGTCACCTGGCCAAACCAGAGTCAAGGAATAAGGAGATGGGCCCTACCTCTTGATATTAGGATTTATAATGGCCCGTTGTGAGTATATGAATGCAAGGGTCAGAAGGATTTGTGGCCAACTTTATAATGTACTATATAAAGAAATACGTATTTGTGCTTGCCAATATGACATTTTAATTTCCAGGTTGAGTTGCCAAGTAAATAAGGTGAATTTAGTCCTGCACTTTACACAGCAGCATATTTTACAGTAAAATTTCAATGAGAAATGAAATTTGTGAGTCTTCAGATCAAAGAGAAATTGGAAATTTTTTAGCAAGTTATCAGCCGCATTTAACCTTTTGGATTCCTTCCAAAGTTATACATAGAAATGCTAATTTAGGGAATTCCTCAGATGATTTGCTTTTGCATCTTTTGTATTATTCTTGCCCTGACAAAACCCAACCTTCTGTGCTGTTCCTCCTGCCTTCAGCCAAGTCACTCAATGACACCTTAAAGAAATTCATGAGTAATCACAGTCCGCTAAAATGTTTCTATCTCTGAAATGTATACCATTTCTTCCAGTCTCCAATCTGTGTTTGGCAATTAAACTGAGCTTTATGCCACATTCATTCACCAATCATTCATGTAACACACATTTCTTACAAATTAACTGGTTCCTGGGCATAGTGCTAAGGGGTATGGATATCACACGTACGGGAAGGAAGAAGGGAAGAAGGGAATGAACCTGCCTTCTTGTGTCTGGTGGCTCAGCAGGATGTATACCCATAACTTTTACAAGAAATGCAGTTCCAGAACTTCAACTCACTTTCAAAACTAAAGTGAATTTTGCACTTTTAAACAACTTCCCTTGGATCACTTTTAATTTTCATACAGCCTGAATCCTCTGAAGAAGGTTTAAAAGTGACTGACTTTCTTCTTTCTACTGTTAAATTGTCACTAAATTATTTTTAATTCTGACAATGTCTTCGAGCTCTTTCTAAGGACATTAATCTCTCTGGGCAGTTGGAAAAAATTCTAAGTCAATTTCCTCTTACCCAGAACCAGCCTTTCACTTAGATAACACTTCAAAGGAAGCTTGCTTCACCACACAGGGTTGGAGCAGAGTGGAGGGGCTGAACACAGGTCAGTCTCATCGTCCCTAGTGCTTTTCTTTAAAAATCCACAAAAGCTGGTCCTCAATAAATCTGAAATGAGCAAGGTCCACTATTGGCAGTGATTAATCTGTTCTTTCGAGCGTTCTCGGTGTTTTCCCCTACTTTAACTGTAAGTGAGGGGGATTTTGTTGTTGTTTAATAACAACTCATGGTCTTTGTCTCCTGGTGGAAGAGTTCATGTTAACAGGCTACCTTAAAGATCTTCCCTCTTTCTCTCTGGCGCACACACACACAAACATGACCTTTAAAATTCATAAGAAATTAGCTCTACTGATGGTGATGGATAACGAGAGATACTTTGGTAGGGCATACCTACTCTCAAGATAGATCCCATCAACACAGATGTCCAGAGAAAGAGAATTTTACCTAGTCTGAAGAATCAGTTTAAAGTGCCTTTCTCAGATCCCCACAGAAAACAAAAATAGTGTTTTCATAATGAGAAGGGAGAATAAAACCAGGGCAGTAAATCAACATGCCAAGAAAAAAATCTCAAAGTTGTACATATTAGAGTTGTCCCATCTTGAGAAACTTGAAGGGAAAAACAATACCTAGCACCCAGACATATTAAATGAAACCCTATGTCACTGTGCACAAAAGTGATGGAACCATATTTTGTCTATTTTTTAGTTGTCTACTAAAGCAAGTTTTAAGTGTAGTTTATTCTCCATTACTTGAGGTAGATACTCAACATTGTTTTCTCCTATCCTGAAATTGCTTTATTTGTATGTAGTATTCAATTTACTTCAAAAATTATTGAACATCTGCTAAGGATCAGGCACTGTACTAGACAATGGGAACACAACAATGAACTGAGCTTAGGACCAGCTCTCAAACTCTCAAGGACAAATGTGAGTAGTGAATGGTCTTAAATGTGATGTTAAGCTGACATGTGTATTTATTTTCTAGAGAAGAGACTGTGGGGATGAGGAGAGGAGGAGGTAAGCATAGGCAGAAACCTTAGATTTGGGCATCATTCAGGCCTGAAGAACTGTAAATGATATGGCTCTTTTGAATTCACATTGAACCAGGTTCTAAAAAGATTATTACAACAATAAGCTATAATAGCAAAAATACGAACAAGGAGCCAATAAAGTCTATGCTAATTGAACATCAGGATAAAGTCTAGAATACAGGTTTAGCGGAAAAGTGTGAATATATCAATAGGACGGCCATGTAAGAAGTTACTCAAAAGTAAAGAAATTTAAAAAATGAATTATGGACAATGCAATCAAGCTATTTAAAGACATCCTACAGGCTTATCTGTGGGTCTGCATCAGAGGGAATTCTATACTCCTCAGTCTACATCTCTAGGGCACAACTGATGGGGATATTCCAGTGAGACCAATGTCACTCAGGATACAAAATAGAAGAACAGAAAGATGATAACACTAACTAAAGGAGAGGAGAAGTTATTACAACCGTCTTTGATTTCACATAACAAATATGACATATCAGAGCCAATCCATATAAACTACAACAAAAGTTGTCTCCTGTTCATGAGTGACCAGAGAAAAATCACTTAGAGTAATCCACAGTCACTATGCATTAACTATGCATAAAATGGCAGATAGGAGATAAAAATAGATGTTATTAGCATACAATTAATTTAACATGTTTATAGTACTTACTTTTAAGCAAAGGAAAAGTATTACTTTTAAAAACTTTAAAATATTCACTTGTTAATATTCATAGCTACCTTATAAAGTAGATACTGTTACCTCCATGTTACAGATGAATTAACTGAGGCACAGAGAAATCCACAGAAATTTCCAAGTCCAAAAGGACAGTTAGTGGTAGATCCAGGACTGGAACCCAAGCAGTTTAGTTGCAAAGTCCATGTGCTTCACCACTATGCCATTCTACCTTGTGTGGTGTCTTAGTCTCTTCTGTACTGCTATAACAGAATACTACAGACTAGGTAATTTATAATGGACAGAAATTTATTTGGCTTATAGTTCTGGAAGCTGGGAAGTCCAAGAGCATTAAAAGTATATTTTTACTTTGCTTAAAAGTACTATAAACATGTTAAATTAATTATACGCTAATAACATTTATTTTTATCTCTTACCTGCCATTTTATGCATAGTTAATGTATAGTGAGTATGGATTACTACGCTTTTGGACTTCCCAGGCTCTGGCAAGGGTCTTCACACTGCATCATCAGGGTGGAAGGGCAAAAGAGGGTGAGGGTGAACAAGCAAGAAGGGATCGAGGTCACTTTTCTTTTTTTTTTTTTTTTGAGATGGAGTTTTACTCTTGTTGCCCAGGCTGAAGTGCAATGGTGCAATCTTAGCTCACTGCAACCTCCGCTTCCTGGGTTCAAGCAATTCTCCTGCCTCAGGCTCCCAAGAAGCTGGGACTACAGGCATGCGCCACCACATCTGCTAATTTTATACTTTTAGTATAGACGGGGTTTCTCCATGTTGGTCAGGCTGATCTTGAACTCCCGACCTCACGTGATCCACCCACCTCAGCCTCCCAAAGTGCTGGGATTTCAGGCGTGAGGCACCGTGCCCAGCCTTGACCTCACTTTTATAACCAACCCATGCTCACAATAATTAATCCACTCCTACAACAATAACATTAGCCCAAGCATTAGGGCCGCACCCACCTGACCTAATCATCTTTTATGAGGCCCCACCTCCCAACACTGTTGCACTGGCAATGAAGTTCGCAATGCATGAACTTTGGGGGACACATTCAAACCATAGCACATGGTCCTTTATGAGTGTGAATATAAGAACTTAGTGGTATCCTTTGTGTACTGCCCATAAAAGATACTGTAATGAAAAAAGAGAACTGCAGTAATGCAAATATCACACCCTATTGAGAGAGCTTTCCATATCCAGTACCATGTATACATTCATTCACTTTTTTCCTAAAACATGATACATATATTCTGTACATATGAAGATTTTAGGTGATATACCAATGAACTTTTATTTGATTTTAATGTATGTGACAGATTATATTGTATATCGACTCAACTGTTATTTCAGTCCCCTTGTAGTTGCTTTCCTTTACTATAGAGGTTGGAAATACAAATAGGACTCCCTGCAATCTCCTGCATCTATGGTACAAGCATGTGACCTATGCTTTTTCAAACAGGCATGTCTTCACAAAATTTCAAAGTGAGAATGAACAATGTAATCTGACAGCCAAGAGTGGGAGTTCGGGAGGTGAGGGCCCTTCTGAGGCAGCTGTGATGGGGCTACCATGGTGCTGCTACTCAAGCTCTGTGGTTTAGGGAATTTTGTTGGCTGTGTGCTTCTCAGCTGCCATAGCTCTGGCATTAGTGCCCCCAAGCCTGATTCTCTGGACCTTTCAGAAATTACAGCCATTATGTAACATCCTGTAATAAAAATTCTTCCTTTTTTAATTAGCCAGAGTAGATTCTACTGTTGGCAACTAATTATCTTTCTTTAGATAATATATATTTCACATGTATACACATGTATGTGGCTAGCATATGAAACCCTATGATTTCACAAAAATCATGCTTTGCATGGAGCTAATATTAAAAAGTAGTCAAAGTAAAGAATACTATTCAGGTAATACATGAATATGTTGAAAATTGTGAAGAAGTAAGTGAATGACTGGAATCTTAAAAATGGCATTAATTCCTCAAACTCCTCAGTAAAAAAATAGTATAATTTCCACAATTCTACATCTAAATACACTGAAGTTTAGAGAGGTCTGGTAATCTGCCCACTTTCACTCACCAGGAAGCATTCAGACCTGCCTCAGTCAGTGTCACATAAGTGTAGTACCACACTCCCTTGTAATCATAATTCACAAATAAAATTGATAAAACATTAGGGCTTAAACCTTTGTCTCCACGTGTTTGATTCGTTCATGTCCGTCCTGAGAATACTGATAATCACTGAGGGCACTGGCAAAATACACGTTTCTGGACCTGCAAAACGAAAACCAGCTCCTGCTCTGTGAGGGGTGCACCAACTTCACTGGTGGGGGCCTTGCCTGGCAGCTTACTGGCCTCTGGAAGAGGCAGCCTGGGAAGCTTTCTCAGAGGAGATGTGAAGGAATAATGGGCATTAATGGAACGGAGGAAAACAAAGATAAAGAATAGCTCGGGTAAAGGCGTGGCTCATTGGAAAAATATTAAGTAATGAAGTGTAGCTGAAACATCAAAAACATGCTAGTTGGGCAGTCGAAGAATGCTGGGGAGCAGCAGGGGTCCCGCCCCCTCCTGGGGAGTTAGGACTGAAGCCAGGACATTTGCCCCAGAGAGGAGGACCTGGCAGGACTGGCAGAGAAACCAGTTAAGAGACAATTACTTTAGTCCAGGGATGAGATAGTTGAGGCAGTTGCTCTCAACTATCACAGCAAGACAAGGATAGGGAAAAAGGAATGGTCGTGCACATTGTTAAGGTAAAAGATTTAATCAGATTGTTTTTCCACACATTTCAGCGGTAACATAATGAAAATAAAAGATATCTGGATGCAATGTAAAATGTTTGAGCTGTCCTCCCAGAAATGAATGCATATAAGAAAAGTGAGATATATTCATATATTATACCTTCAGTAATTCTACAGATAGTCAGTGCAGTTGTAATAAAATGTCCTCTTACCTGTATTCTTGCATTCCCATAAACAGCTGGGACATGCATTATCACCGGCATTCCCTTTGTTTCATCTCTGACCTTTAGCTGAGATTAACTAAGGAGGAGATGACAGTTGTGTTGGGATTGGGATCATTGTGGTGGGTAGAGGAGAATTAGGTAGCCATGCCTGATGCTGAGAGTAGTCCACAGCCAAAGGCATTTTAAGACCTGTAGAGGCAGAACTGGAAAATCATAGGTAGTCAACTGGCCTTTCAGAACAAGCTTCATTAAGTTTGAGATTTTCACCCTATACCTGGAAAACGATATTACTGGTGATAGATGTGGCCAGTCTGGGAGCCCACAATAATTTACAGAAAAGGAAAATAAGGTTACCTTATAATCTTATTAGCAAGAAAAAAAATATCCTGAGCCCCAAATGGTTTAAAAGGCTTAGAAATCTATAGTTGAAGGCTTAAAGGCTTCAACAGTATTTAACCAAAAATACTAGAGATGTTGCTGGCACAAGTGCCTTTGAGAGGGAAAAATCATCAGTTCTTCATTACCATAAAAAGACGAGAGGCAAAAGGATGCATGCTATTTTTTTTTTTTTTTTTTTCTGATAGAGGGTGGTAGTGAATGTAATCCCAGGAAAGCAAGACTAAGTCAGGTAGGGAAGGAGAGCAAACATAAGGAGTAAGTAACTGAGCCGGCAATCACTTCCCCAAGCCAGGGCTGGCTGCTCAGTCTTCTTAGGCCATCGCCAGATAGGCTGTACAAACTCCTACATCTTGGCATCATCTACAGTTGAAAGAAGAAAAGCAAGCAATTGGTAGGGCACGCTGGCTCACGCCTGTAATTCTAGCACATTGGAAGGCCGAGGCTGGCAGATCACTTGGGGTCAGGAGTTCGAGGCCAGCCTGCACACCATGGTGAAACCCCGTCTCTACTAAAAATACAAAAATTAGTCAGGCATGGTGGCAGGCACTTGTAATCGCAGCTACTCAAGAGGCTGAGGCAGGAGAATCGCTTGAACCCGGATGGCGGAGCTTGGAGTGAGCTGAGATCCCACCACTGCACACCAGCCTGGGCAACAGAAAGAGACTCCATCAAAAGAAAAGAAAAAGGAAACGAAAAGGAAAGGAAAGGAGAGAAAAGAGAAAAGTAAAAGCAAAGAAAAGCAAGTAATTTGACCACTGTCTCTTCCTCTCCTATCTTGCCTTGGTCAATGTCTATTCCATGATGCATTAAGTTCCCTACACTGTGAATTATGTTCCCCGGACCCTCTGGGCAGCACTGGGAGAGGCAGAGCTTCTGCAGCAGAGACAGGAGCAAGTCCAGAAGTCTCCTTATCAGTGAGTGCTATGTGTGAGGACCCTGAAGTGTATGCCCCGGAACATGAGAGCAGCCTGAGCTTTTACCCCTGGAAACAGTGTAAACTGTCATTTGGGCAACTCTGGCTGTGAATGTGAGGCCAAGGTGTAGACAGGGCTAAGCTGATCTGAAATAGTGAATAAACAGGGGCTGGTACAACTGCAGACCATGTGTGGACATAAAATTTGAATGTGGTCATAAATGTTCAATTAACTCCAAATTTCTTCTATACCTTAGAAGCTCAAAGTTGAATTTCTGCCCAAGTCTGTTTTCTCAAAACGGCAAATGAGTTTATGTAATATTCAGAAATGTATTTAATAATTATGTTTCAAGGACTATTGAACTCTAACCTTGAGGCTAAGAATTATCTGTTATACAAAAGTATTTGTTAGAATATTTGGTGTAGAAATTAATTTTTTCACTTAAATTTGTAAACTACTCTAGTAATAGGAGGTTAAGTGCAGTTACCAGTCCTATGGTAATTAATCATCAACCATGACTTCTGTGACTTTGTTATAATAGTCCCTTATTGGGAACATATCTAAAAGCCTCCCTCCTGGAAAAATTAGTTTTTGTTGGTAAAATAAATATGTGATTCCTTCTATTCTAAAGTAAACATCTCATTATTCCATACTTGTAAAAAAAACTTCATATAATATATCTGATTAATGATCTGAGGGGATAAAACTCTATATATGTTTTGAATAGCAAATTTTAGAATAGCCATTAATATTATGCAAGTGAAGACTAACAATATAGAGTGTTGTTCTCAAATTAAATTGGAGCAAATAAAACAAAAATCAAATTCTATTGACAGTATACACAGACCCCTGTGGGAGGAGTGGGGTATGAATACATACACACAAAAGATAAAACAAATCATCACAAATTTATGGATGCTTTTGCCTAATCCTTACATATTTCCATTCTTTCCAAATTTTCTATATTTATATTAATTTCTAATCAGAAAATTGTAATTTTATAATTCTGACTAGAATCTTAAAATGAATAAAAATACCCAATTTAGCTATGATAGGTACAAAACAAAATATTTAAAAATTTAAACAGAAATTGAATCACTTATATCCCATTAGATTAAAGATGGATGGACAAAGGGATTTGATTTGCTTAGAGGAATTATCTCATACTACAGAGACAAAACCAGGAGAGCTTGTTGAAAATGTAGCTTCATTTCATCAATTTCAACTTAGCAAGTCTGGGGTGAGACCAGAAATCTGCATTTTATCAGGTTGCCAGGTGATTTCAATGCAGCTGGTTGGAGCCACACTTAGATAAATTCTGGTCAAAAAGGAAGCCCAAAGCATTAACATTTCAGAGACTCTCTATATGCCATCTAGGAACAATATTGCTCTGGCTCAAAAATTCCCAATTATCTGGTCCCTGTGGCAGATCCTACTGCGGACCCTGACACTGTCTCCTCTTTTTTCTGATTCATCTTCATTGAGCACATTTCTTATGATTGGTTTTCCTTGTGGTTTACCTAAGTGGGGAAAATGAATTGTTCTGTCAACATTGGCAGCTGAGGTGGTTTGAATGTCCTTACTATGAAATAGTAAATTGATATTCAGTTTATATATCAGTCTCCCTGATCTCAGTTATGTGAGTCCACAAGTCTCCCTGAAACTTGTGTCCATTTACAGATAGTCATGTGAGTTCTCAAAACTTGAATCGTGGCCAGGCGCAGTGGCTCACACCTGTAATCCCAGAACTTAGGGAGGCCAAAGCGGGCAAATCATGAGGTCAAGAGATCGAGACTATCCTGGTTAACATGATGAAACCCCATCTCTACTAAAACACACAAAAATTAGTTGGGCATGGTGGCACGCGCCTGTAGTCCCAGCTACTTGGGAGGCTGAGGCAGGAGACTCACTTAAACTCAGGAGGCAGAGGTTGCAGTGAGCCAAGATTGCGCCACTGCACTCCAGCCTGGTGACAGAGCAAGACTCCGTCTAAAAAAAAAACAAAACAACAACAACAACAACAAAAAAAAAAAAAAAAAAAAAAAACACTTGAATCATTCAGCTGGAAGCCTGTGAGCCCCTTTTCCACAGTACTGTGTATCCGTTGTTATTGCCATCCTGGCATTCTTTAACGTTTTTCTGATATAGCATTTTTAATTTTCCCAGGGGAATTGCTCTCAGATTCCTCCCAAATCTGAAAATGACAACTTACTCTAGACGTGTCCATTTAAACTCAATCCTAGGGTTTCGCCTAAAGTAAAATTATGCCAAGAGGTAAAGCTTGTATCTGTTGGTTTGTATCATGGAGCCACAAGAGAAAAATGTGCCTAAGAACAAAGCCATCATAAACAAAAGAAGGACCAAGAGATGGGGATAAAATTAGAGACAGAGAAAGAAAGTTCTTTATGACACCATTGCTTGAATCCTCAATACATCTGGTCCTTTATGCTACTTAAGCCAACCCAAGTTGATTGCTGAGAAACCAATGCAAACAACCTTTTTTCCAGAAAGATTAAGCTCTGAACAAGAAACCTTCCAATATGTTAAATAGACTTTTGATTCTCTTATATTATGACTCCTACAGTCAGGCTCAGACTGGATTGCAAAATGTAATAATAGTCATATAAAGCCACCAACATTTAAGAACCACCCAGTCTCACAAAATAACTAAACATGGCATAATGTTTATACAACCAAAATTGTCTTCCTCATTGCAAAAATAAAATAATAATAATAATAAAATAAAATAAAAAGACCTGTATAGGAGAATAGTTAAAAGCTCTTAGCAACAACTCACTGGTGTCTTGCTTCTTTCTGGAAGATATAAAGCATGCACACTCCCCTCTATACCAGGAAAGACTTGGCTCTGTAAAATAGTAAAATAAGAACCAAATCCTTGAAGCTGCAGACGAAAGCAGAGCTGCTACTACTTACCACTTTTGCAACTGTCCATGGAAAGTGTTTAGTTTGGTGTGATTATTAGAAGGGAAAAGACCAGTCAAGACTAATATTGCATTTATGTTGATACTAAGCATCTGGCTAAGAGATTCTCTGTCTTAGAATGTAGTCTACAAAAGCATTATCAAAATAAGGCACACCTACAGTGCTTCAGCAAAAAACAATAAATGTAAAGTACAGAAAAAGGTCATTCACCTCAGATTTCCTCAACTTCTTTTCTGTGTCTCTTGGTAGCACTTCATGTACACATAGGTGTCCTTCCACTTTTGGACTTGGGTGAAACAACATATTGTGTGGCATGGTGTCTGGATTTCCAAGTAGCCACTGAGAAACCAGATGTGGCGTTAGCTTCCCATGGGGTAAAACTTCATCAATAGGAGATGAAACAGGAGAGCGCTAGAAAGCTAAGTTCTTCTTTTGTCTTCTCTCCTATGAACTACTCCAAGGGACACTTCCTCTTCACAATCCAAATATCAAGTGCATACACTATGTCACTCTATAAGTGACACTGGTAGAGGTGGCACTACAAGTGACATCACTCACTTGTAGTGTGACATAGCGTATCCACCCCAGCTTGTTATTTAACAGTAGCCAGTGCGGGAATACATGGCATCACATCACATCACATTTTCTCTTGTCTTGTTCATCCTGATGCTCTGGGTTTGAACAGCCCCACAAAAACTAATAGCACTCTAAGCATTGTGCTTTGGGCTCCGATCTCTGGATGATACAAGGGAAAGACTGTTGAAGCTACTATATCTTTGTTCACTATCACTAATAATTTTATTAATGAAATTAATAATGTTTCCCTTCTAATATACAGTAACACAGGGTTAACTTGGCTTTCCACTTTGAGCTGAAGATGACAAAACATTCCTTGTTTATACAGGACCTTTCAAAATGCCCCCTTTATATCACTACCAGGAAGTGCAAGGAATCCACTTGTCTTTCAGCGATATAGTGTTCCATAACATGCCACCCAAAGCTAAATGACCTAAGGCAATAATGGAGAAAGAAGACCTTTCCTGAATAGTTCTGCTCTTGGTAGCACTAGCTGGGGTCACTCACTGGGTCAAATTTAGCTATTGACTGGGCTGGGACAGAAGGTCTAAGAGAGCTTCCCTCACACATCTGATGTCTCAATGCTCTCTCACATGATGGCTCTGCCCACAAGGCTAGCTGGAGCCTCCTCACAGTACTGTGGACTTTGAATGGTTCTCCCTCTAGCATGGAGACTGGCTTCCCAGGAGGACACAAAAACCACCATCCTCTTAAGGCCTGGGCTCAGAAGGGCCAGAATGCCACTTCCACTGAGTTTTATTGTTCAAAGCAAGTCACAAAAGCAGCAGGATCCAAAGGGACGGGAAATAAACCCTACCTCTTGATGAGATGAACGGTGTGTCTGCACAAAGTGAGAGGCATTAGTAGCTGCCATCTTTGGAGACTATCTACCATGGGGGTTCCTAAATGTGTCTACATGTTAGAATCAGCTGGGGATCTTTTTAAAACTACAAGCATCCAGGCCACTCCCCAAACCAATTAATTTACAATCTCTGGGAGTAGAACACAAGCATTTTGTTAAGCTCTCCAGGTGATTCCAATCTGAAGACAGGTCTGGGAACCCCTGATCTACCATAACTTGTAAGAAAAGAGATGTAGAAAAGCTGAAGGCTCTAGCTGGCATTGCCTCTGTCACATGTGGTTACCTGTCATTTCACAGTATGCTCAATGGCTTGTCTTAAAACACACCAGGAGTTTAAACGTTAGGCTATACACCAATCACTTTGAAGTACATTAAAGCTGCCATAATAAACTAGCTTAGTACGCCTTGTAGGGTGACTAACTTTCCGGTTTGTCTGGGACTGAGTGGTTTCCTAGGACACAAGACTTCCAGTGCTAAAATCAGGACGGTCTGGGTCAAACTGGTGCAGCTGGTCAGCCTAGCATTGCCTTATCTCTCTCTGGTGGAGTAGTCATGTTCTGATGAATTTTATTTCTGAAATGCAGTTCCATTATTCTCACCTGAGTCTTCTCAAAATTAGCATTTGGGCCAGTGCTGCTTGAATTATGCTCGACAGACTTGCAGCATCAGCATCACCTGGGAGCCTTTGTTAGAAATGGAAATTTGGAGGTTGGGGGCAGTTCTCTAGACACCGAGTCAGAATTTCTGGGAGTGGGACACAGAAATCTGTGTTTCGAAAACCATGAATTTAAGAAGCACTGAATCAGGGCTGCCATGCTTTCATCTTCCTCTGCCTCTACTATCCTACATATGGCAAAATCATATTTCTGTATTGCACCAGGCGTATAAAAAGCATAGCAGGATGAGCCAATCAATGCTGACTGGCCAGAGATGCCCTGACAAAGAGCAGCCTCAGTTGCAGACACATACATGATAATCATCATCTGGGGCTTAGTTTTTGTCAGTCATTTGTCTGAGGGGCTGCATGAAACTTTTTACATCCACAGTAGGGGCTAGATAGTGGAATGAGGGAGGAGCTGAGCACAGCTGCCTGCAGTTGCTAAGGCTGTCTCTTTCAGGACACACTAAAACTGTCAATACAAGTGAGCAAATTTTTCTCTGACCTGGAAAGAAAAACTCTTCCTTAAAGTTAAGCAGAAAATCAAGCTTTATCTTTGACTGGATGCTTGATTTTTAATGGGAATTTACAGCAAAAATCATTCAGGTTTTGGTAATTTGGACATTATGCTCTTTTGAATTAGCTTGGAATGATGTTTACCTAAGTGCAATGAAGAGTTCTGCCTAGCAAATTAGTATCCTAAAATTTTAACTGCCTTAAAAGAAAAACAGGGTTTTTTTTAAGGACCTATCTGTTTATATTCAATGGATGTTAATAACTACATGTGAGGTCTTATACATGATAGAAGAGACTAATGCAAAAACTTTTTAAGTATAACACATAAATTGGAAGTAAAACAAAGATATTTCTTAAAACACAAACACACACTGTAATTGAATTTTTTGCTAATTCAGACTGTTCTCCCTGCATATGGGACAAATTTCTTACTAGGATTTCTTCACCAGTCAATTAACATGTAACTTGATCCCTAGTACACTGAAGCACATGAAAATTAAAAGGCCCTCTTCAAAACTCACTTTTGATAAATTATTTATCATGTGTTTCACAAACCTCATATTTAAAGTCGAAGAAAATGATCAGTAAACCTATTTTTCTCCTACATAAGACAATATAATCAAAGTTATTGTGGTAACAGATCTGTGGAGGTAGGGTGCTCTTTCAGTACTTCTGAACCACTACAGCCAAAATCATCCTCTTGCTGCACTGCAGGCCTGGCAGGATGTCTTTGCGCTGCCCGGCCCAGATATTCTGTGGGCAGCAGAAATACTTACTGTAATAACATCTTACACAAAGATAAAAACACAGAAGTAGATTAGGTAAACACATGTTATTTTGGGCAACAAACTCATTTTCCCACATTATAATTACATGACAAATAAGTCTGTGAAGTTTACTTTCCTTCATTTTACAAAAACAAAAGAACCCATATTTCTTAAATAATCATAAGCAAATGTTAATCAATGATGTATTCTGTATGAGAAGATGTCTAACTATTTCATAAATGACCAACTACAGTTGGTCATCTTTGCGGAAATGTAAATAAGTCATTCAATTTTTAAGGAGGATAAAGTGATTCCTATGTTTTTTCTCTAGTCAAGAAAAACATCCACTTGATTGGACAAGCTTCGCAAAACTGTGCTATCTGAAGGTTCTCCTACCAGATCCTCCACTTCCCAGTTGCACAAGCATAGACAATCAACCTAATGTCTATCACCAATCCCTCCTCCCAGGGAAACCGTTGTGATCCTCACCTGGGCTTTGCCTCCCAGCCAATGCTGAAATTGAGTCCCAGAGATCAGAAAGGTTGCACAAACCCACATGAATGGGATGAGTTGTCTAAGTCTACAGAGAACAAAGGTCCCAACAGGGAAGTTAAACTTAGCCATCAAATCCAAGCAGTGAACTCACAATCAGAATCAAACCCCATGCCCACAAAGGTGGCAAACTAGATCCCTGAGTGGGAACAGTGTACAAAAGGGCTGGAAGGACAAATCATGGCAGTGTCCTGCATGACACACTTTTGCCTTAGTTATAAAGGCATCTGCTCAATGGAGTCTTAGATTTCATTTATAAAATGGGTGTAGTATCTCTACCTATCTCATAAAGTTGTGAAAATCAAATGAAATAATTAAAAGTAACAGTTGTAAACTGTAAGTATATGTACAAATACAAGGGACCATCACTATTACTATGTTCACACCATTCTTCTCAGCAGTAGTGGGGGTGGGGGGTAGCGTCTTGGAGTGAGGGTACTGGGAGTGATCCCATGAATGTGTATATTGCAATTGTCTGTTTATTTGTCTGTCCCCCCGGCCAATAACTAGACTGTGATTTCCTTGAAAGCAGAGACTGTGTCTTAGTCATCATTGCATCTCCATTTGCATAGTAAGACATTCAATCACTGTTTATGGAATGTTGAATGAATAAATTCTGAATCCTCACTATTATTCAGACTCCCAGCTGCCCATGAATTATGTGCAATGGAATACTATGTAGCATAATGTGAGAAATGGAACAGCAAATGCCCATGTGCCCAGGAATAGTTCCCCATCTGCCTAAAATGGCTACTACTCCACTGCCAGAGCACTGGCCCTACTGGGTAAGGAGGCTGAATTCTAAGAATTAGAAGCATTACTTGAAGTTGGTCAACAAAGACAGCATTGACAATTAAATGACTTGGAAAATAATAATAGCCAAATTTCTACTCTGCCCTTCTTACATGCCTGGTACTACACTAGAAACTTCACATCCTTATCTTATTTAAAACTCACAACTACACTATACAGTAGGTTTTGTTATTACTCATATTTTACAGATAAATAGTCTCTAAGAGATTGTGACCTAACCAGGTCACATATGGTACAGCCAGAATGGAACTGCAGGTCTAGTATATCCTAAAGTCTACATTATTAAGCAATCCCATACTCAGCAATGTCTGAGGAAAGGGAGGTCCTTGTGACTTTATCATTAGAATGGGATGGTCTCTTCTGGATCACCTCAAAGTCAAGCAAAAAAAAAAAAAATTCTTCATTTTCCCTCACTCCCTTCCTTCCTTCCTTCCACCCTTTCACAATTGCTGCTCACACACCGTATGTCAGGCACCATGCCAGGCACTAAGGTATACCAGTAAATAAGGGACAAAAGGGATCCATTTGAGGAAAGAACACAGATAAGAGATGTGAACTGCAACGAGAGGGTGGAGGCTGACAAAATAAATGTCCCCAAGGGAATGGGATGTGGTGGCATGGGAGAACCATGCCAAGCCCAAATGCAGCAGGGCAGGGCCAGCTGCCCAATCCCAGTGCAAAGGTATTAGAAACCCACATGCAGGCTAAGTGCTGCATACTCACAGCGGTGTGATGGGATGTGATATCTGGTATGCGAATGCCTTAGCAATCATTTTCTAAATGAGATTTCACAAGGGACAACACACAGTCTGAGGTACTGTGGGGCTAGGGGTGGTAGGGAGTGTTTCGGCCAGTGCCAAGCTAGCTACCCGGTGACTATCAAAAATGTCTGCAATACACTGGCCTTTAAACCAAACCTCACGGCTCCACTTGTATCAACTGCCTTAATCCTTTCATTCACCCACTTCAGTCCTATCTTCTCTCGATGATTTCACTGTCTCTCATCACCCATGAGGTCGGCCATATTCTTAGTTGTGACCCTGTTTCTGGCTCAACACTCTTTCCTCTTCCTTGTTTGACCTTCAGGAGCTCTCCTGGCCATCCTGCATCTTCACTCTCTAGTTTCTGCCATTTCTGGCTGCTCCAAGTAGCTCTGGGGTCTCCTAAAGGGCTGGCACTACCATTAGACTTGCTTCAGCCCAAAGAGGGATTGAAAACAACACAGTCTCAGCCTTCAGACACCAGCAGCATCAGAAACCTGGGCTAGTTCCTCCCCTTCCCCTTGTTTATGCATCCTTCTGTCATCTGTTCAACAAATATTTACTGATAACCTATTATTCCTTATACTTTGCTGGGGGAAAAAAAAGACATAATTTCTCTGCCCCAAAGGAATTCACAATCTGACAATGACCACTAAGTAGAGAACTTGAGCTATACCATCTATATACTTATACTTCCCACATTCATGACTCTTGGCCTGAAACTTCCCTCAAGCTTCACACTCATGTCTAACTCACTATCTGATATTTGTACTTGGCTGAGAGCATTTTAAAAATAATATGATATGTCCAAAATATGACTTCTTTGAATGTGAATCTTCCCTGCTCTTTCTGTTCTTTGTACACAGCACCACTATCCTTGCAGTTAAATAAAAATCCAGGAATTCCTTTTCTTTACTCTTTCCTTTAATAACCCTTATATCTAATCCATCAGCAAACCGTGTCCATTCTGCCCTCAATTGTGCCCTGAATCTATCCACTTCTCCTTAAGTCTATGCACAACACCCAGATCCACCAACAGGCTATTGCTGACCTACAGAGCTCTCTGCGCAATTTGAAAAATATGCCCTTCCTCCAGGCCTTCACAGCCTGGCAACGGGACATTTCCTGGCAACAGGAACACGGGCTGAATTTCAGCGACTTGACCCCCCGAGCTGGTCTCCTGCGCAGTAAGTAACCTGCAGAAACACAGCCGCAGTCCTGCCATCAGCCTCTCTCCTCTACCATTGCAGGAGCCTCCCAAATGCCCCTCTGACGGTCCGGTCTCCACGCAGCTCCACAACGGTCTTTTAAAATCTTAAACCCAATCACGTCTCTTCACTGCTTAAAACTTTTCCACCCTTTAGCTTGACCTGCGAAGCCCTGCAGGATCTGGTCCCAGTCCACCTCTCTCATCTGCTGACCCACTGTGTCACTCTAGGCTGCTTTTCTCTTCCTTAAAAACATCAAACTTCTTTCTCCTAGTAGAGCCCTCCCCCTGACAAAAGTGTCTACCTTCCTTTCTTTCCTGTTTCCACTTAGGACCACGGTACATAGAACTGAGTTCATCTTAACACCTGGTCCACCATATACTCTCATCATTAGCCCTGTCATACTTTGTTATTTACTAGTTATTTTTAATAACGCAACAAGCATACCTGGCCCTACCAGCCAAAACTCAATTGTGACCTGCCAAAACACAGTCACTGACTTGCCTCTAACTAACCATATGGTGCCCCTGTTTCTCCTCCATCTGAGGTAACCATGATCACAAAATCACAAATTTTATGTTCATCATTCTCTTGCTTTCCCATTTATATAACGTTATTGCACGCGCGCGCGCGCGCACACACACACACACACACCCCTACCTAGTTGGGTTTTTATTTTAGTAGTTTTTAATATTATGCTACATGTAATGTTTTAGACTTAATTTTCACTTAATATGATATTGCTAAAAGCCAATCATATTGTTATGTCATTTTGTTTATTCATCTTTGCTGTATAATATCCCTTTGTGTAACAATACTATTCATCACTAGTATTCATCACTAGCTCAAGGTGCTAGGCCTTGATGGTCCCTCCAGGTTTTCATTATTGGAAACCAGGGTGTTAAGCATATTCACCTGCATGTCTTCTGTTGAACATGTACAAAGTTTCTCACAAGTATAAAGCTAAAAGCAAGTTGAACTGTTGGTTCACACATGTTCGAATGTTCAAATTAGGATATAATATCAAACTGTTTTCCAAAGTCATCGTACCAATTCATACTCCCACCAGCAATGTTTGAACATCCTTTGGACCCATATCTTCTTCAACCACTTGATATTGCCAAACTTTTTAATTTGGGGCCAACCGAATGCATATAAAAGAATATCTCAATGTGGACTTAATTTGCATTTCCATGATTACTTAAGTAACAACCATCACTTCATACGTTCATTGGCTATTTGTCTTTCTTCTCAGTTCTTCAGGGTCTCAGCCTGAATATCACTACCACCAAGAGAACTTCTCTGTCCACTCAACATGTGAAGGTAGCCAATCTAGCACATTACTCTGTTCTCTTTTCTTCATGGTATCTACCACTACCTGAAATCATCTAGTTTGTTTATTGATACATAGTCTGTCCCCCTCAACTGAAATACAAGCTCCAAGGATCTTGGTTGCCTTGTCCACTGTTGCACCTCCTAGCACAGCACCTGGCACAGAGGGGATGGATGAATATGTGAGTGACAGAGATATGCAACGTATGAAGAGCTCTGTTCTAGACTCAGAGGCTGAGCTTCAATCTCGGCTTCCCAACTTACTAACTGTATGATTATGAATGAATTACTTAATCATCTGTTTCTGAATTACCCCATCTGTAAAAAAGACATAATAGTAGTCCTTACTCCATGAGGTAGTTACGATGTTTAAATGAGTTAACATTTGTAAAATTCTTAGACCAATACCACAAACACTGCAGGTGTTCAATAAATGTGTTGTTATTATTATTAATGTGTGATTTTTGTTATTACTATCCAGGGCTTGAGGGCATAATGGCACCAAACCAGCCTGAACTCAGTGAGTTTCCTCCTTCCCACAAGCTCTGCATCCGCTGGTCTTGCAGATGCCCATTCCCACACCCTAGAGAAAGAAGTAGAGGAGGTAGGACAAAGTTCTTGGGGCAATTTATTTTCTAGAAAACAGTCTGGTCACCCCCAACTTGAAGAAGTTGAACAGCAGCACAGAGTAGGTGCTTAAGAAAACCTAATCAATAAATCATAAACCACCAATCCATATACCCTATAACCTCAGCATTACATTACACAGAAAAATCACAACCGTCTGCCCTCTCTCCCTTCATTTGGTTCATATTTTCATAGAAAGGAAAGAGAAGCTAGAAAGCGGGATGGCAAAATAAATAAAAGATTGGATAAGGAAAGAGGAGAGCCGAGAAAGATGACAAGAGGGGAAGGATGGACGATGGAAGGGAGGATAGGGAACTTCAGGTCGCGCTGTGGCATGGCCTCTAGTGCAGAACGCTAAAATGCTGAGTATAGCCTAAGAGAGTCCCCCATCCAGGAGAATGTTTCTTTTTAAGGTGTGAGTGGGTGCTGGAGAAAAGTAAGCAGGAGGGAGGGGAGGAGTGAAAGCCTAGGCGAACTTCACTTTAGTATCTTGCCTGGGGGAAGCTGGTCCCCATTAAATCTGTGGCCCTAGTCAATGTCACCTTAATCGCGACCTTACCTCATTCTGCAACCAGAAGTCCCGCTCCATTTGAAACTCAGATTTGCCTCAAAGCGGTAAATGCGGCCTTGGTTAAATGCGCCAGTGGGCAAAGCTGAAGTGCGAGTCCACTGGGAATTCCGGCAGGTTCACCGGGAGAAATTGTTTCCATCTGAGAAGAATCAGGAGTCCTAGCCAGGACCAGCTGCCTCTCCAGGCGTCAAATTCTGTGCCCGCTTGCGGCCCGGGAGAGCGCCCCCGGCTCCCCAGCTTCGGGGCGCAGAGAGCTTGCCGGAGAGCTCCGGGGAGCGGGCGCGGGCGAGCCGGGCCCCAGCTGCCCACTCGCTGCTGATTGGGGTCCACCTCTGGGGCGCTCAGCTCCCACCTGGCTGCCCCTGCTTCGGTACTGACTGTGCTAAATACTGAACCGAATCCCAGGCGCCCCGCCGGGACTGGGGACTCCCTCCTTCTCGAGTCCTTGGCTGGCAGGAGCGAGTCCTATAGGCGGGGGCCAGAATGCTCAGGGTATTGCCGACCTTGAGGCTACCGAGGGGTGTGCATGCGCCAAAAATAAACGCGCGCGCACACACACACACACAACGTTTTCATTCGATACTTCCCTCCCCAAGAAAGTAACAGTCCTTAAGCAGCATGCAGCACTTGGGAGGGAACGCCGCTGAAGGGTGAAAACCAACATGATTCCCAAAACCAAATTTGGGGATGATTTTAATTTTAGGTTTGGATTTATGCCTCTCGAAGGTTAAAAAAAAAAAGATATGGAACAAATTCCATCGTGTGTGTGTTCTAAGGCCGAATTTCAGGTGTTAACCGGAGGGAGCTGCAGAGGAAAGAGAGGGAGGGAGAGAAATCGCAGACTATGTGTTGTTCCAGTACAAGGTTAGAAACGTGCCTTGATTCCTATTTCCAGCGTGGTCTCCATCACGCCCTACCCGGCTGCCGCAGGAGCTGCCCGGTGTCGCACGGGTTAAGGCCGCGCGCCCGCCAGCCGGCTTCCCCCGGCGCAGAACGCGCCGCGGCGGCGGAGGGGAGAGCCGGGAATCTCCCGCCCGCTCCCCTCCGGAGGGCGCTTCCCTCCCCGCTCTATTTATAGTTCCACTTCCAGCTGCTGCAGGGAACTCACCAGCCGCGCTGAGCATTTTGAGCTCTCCAAGAGCCTTCCAGACAAGGGATTTTCATAAATTCTGTGAATGGCAGAAATGTCTCTAGCTTTCTGGATTTTGATTGCCACTGTTCAGTCTGTCTTTCATATATTCCATTTCCAAGTTGAAAAAACAAAAACGGGAGCCGAGAAGATTTTGAGACAAGAGGTGAATGCCGGCGGGCTGTTATGCGGGGGACCCCTTTGTTATCACATGCCTGAAAGAACAAAAACAATCCTCCATGGATTCCCTAGCTTCAGGCTCGTTTCATATTTTCTGCAACACTCAACCTGTCCAAGGTTTTGCCTGTCAGCCATATGGCAAAAAAGAGGTATGAAGCAAATTTAAGATTCATGAAACATCACATCCTCTGCCATCTGATTACCTGCTTACAAGGGGTCTCAGGGCTGGCTGTCTGCATAAAAAGCACAGTTAGGTGGTCTCTGCATCAAACCCTCCACCAAACGCCCAAAGAGAACAGACTAGTTATGGTGCCACATATGGGTTCCCGGCCGCAGTGGATCCTGGTGACACAGGAAAAAAACAAATTCTGTTGCCTAGATTGTTACCTTCAGTATTAAATGGAACACACTGTACCAGTCTGGAAGGTTCTAAACTGATACCTTGCTCCCAAGCCCCTTCTTCCAATTACTCCTTCCTGAAACAGTATTGAGCCTCTGTGATTTGCAAAGCCCCCATAGGCGCCCTGGGAGCTACAGAGGAACAAACAGCATCTGCCCTTGCAGCATTTAGCTAAGACTCTACTCTAATAACTGTGGAAGGAAGCTTGCATAGCACCAAATGGGCACTCAGGGAGGTCTGAATGGTGGTGCTAAGCCACCCACCTCTGCCCCTTCTTCCGTATCCTCTCGCTTCCAGTCTCCAAGTTTTCCTTTTAGGGTTGATTCCAGTATAGTGAGAGTTATTTATTTAACTGCATTTAATCAGAATGATCCTAGAATGGGACTTCCAATTAACGGAACTTTCCAGTAATCTATGAGCTAAGTAGAAACCCCTTTTGGTTTAGTTCCTTGTTGTTGAAGCACTTTGCCCTTGTATTCACTTTCCTGCTCTAGTAAAGAAAGAGTACTGAACATGCCTTTTCAGGGACCAGCCAGGCACTGGGAGTGCACCAGGGAGATGCCCATGTCCTGAGTTCATCCCAGCTATTTATGTGATCTTGTTCAATTTACTGTATTGTCTGTGCTTCAATTCCTTATCTATCAAATGTGAATAATAGTAACGTCACAATAACATGACCTCAATTCTTTTAAAGAGCCCCAGAACCTTTGAAATTAACCTGTGCTGGCAGCTGTGCTTGCTTACAGAAACCAAGGGCAGGCTGAATGCCAGTAACCACGAATGAGCCAAATGAAAAGATGAGAACTGAGCTCACCAGTGCTACCGGTACCTGAATCTTCCCTTCACTACCATTATAAAATCTCTGCAGGGGATGGAGGTGGGGGAGGAGATGCACTTTGCTAGGCACATACAGGGTCCAGTGCAAAAGAAAGAAGACTACACACACTCCAGTTCTCCCTCAAAGGCCCCACATCTTTCTGCAAATGCTCGCCCGCAGTCTCCACCTTCATGCCCTAAGAGATCTTAAAAGTCCCCTTCAGACCCCTAAGAAGGTGCTTTGAGCTTGAGCACCCCTTCTCCATTCCTTGATCAACAAATAAAGTTTTGCTCTACTTCACGGAAACTGGTCTTGTTCTATTGGTGCACCAGGCAGGAAAATAACCCACTGATGTCAAATGACCCCCCTTAAGGGTCTGCGACAGTGATAGTAAATACCACATGGCTTTCTTGTGAAATTAAAGGCAGTAATCTACATAAATTACTTAGAGTAGTGCCTGGCCTATGGTAAAGCTAGTAAATATTAAATGTTACTACTGCACAAATATGAGCAGTTGATTTGGTTGAATTTGTACAAAGGGGTATTTAAATAAAATCTGTTTTATCAGTGTAAATCCATGCTATAAATTAATTTCCTTTTCATTGTATTAAAGGAGATCCCCCGAGTCATTCCATGGATAAGGGAGGGCCCTGGTCATTGACCCTGCATTTTCTTCTTGCAGTGAAAGAAAACAGCTCCTCCAAAGGCCTTTAAGAAGTCTGCTGCTAATCCATATAAAACACACTCTGACACCCAGGGTAAAGAATCGCCCACTTACTCTGGTTCGCTGCTGTCCTGAGGAAAACACTTTCATATATGAAAAGTTCTTTAAACATACAAACACTCCATGAATTTTTCCAAGGGGCTATGAAGGGGAAGTATTTCTAGTTAGCTGAAAACTCGAAGCTCAGTACAGGTTTGTACAGTGTCTTATTTCTCCTCCTGAAAAATGAGGCTCCAGAAGGTAGGAACTGGGTTCTATAAATAGTAATACTCTGGCAGAGAGGCCTGGTTATCTTCTCCAAGATCCATATTCACCTTCTTTAGAAGAAAACCCTTGATGTTTAGCCTTACTCCCAGGTGTGGTTACGTTACTAAGTTCAGGCTAATGAGCTATAAAAGTGTCATGTGGAAGATTCCAAGAAATGTCTCCAAAGATACTGACTGTGGTGGGTTTTTACTGTGTCAACTTGACTAAATTAGAATGATACATACCAGAATTATGTTCCCCATATGCTTCTGAGCTAGCATAGGCCACAGGAGAAATTTACACAATCTTGGATGCTAGAGGCAAAGCAGCAGCCATGTTTATGCTAGGAGGGTTGGTGTAGAGTCAGGTGCTGTTACAGCTCATGGACCTTATCACAGATCTGCTGGCTCACCTTGTCAGCATGAGATAGAGGCCAGGTTTGCAGCAACTCCTGCTGAATCTCCTCCTTTAGCTTCTCCAAATCCTGGACAAGGTACATGTTAGCACCATGACCAACAGCATTAACTTCCCCTGCAGGTCACCAGCACGACCAAAGTTGGACGCTTGGAGATAGAGATTGATGCAGGTTCGACTTTGTCCTCATGTGTTCCAGGGTATCATTATTCTCTCTCATATCATGTCTGTATCACTTAGGGTTTCACCAGAGAAACAATCAGGAGGGGACACACACATACAGTTATCTCTCCGTACCCGTGAGGGATTGGTTCCAGGATGCCCCCAGGATACCAAAGTCCACCGATGCACAAGTCCCTTATGAAATATGGAGTAGCTTTTGCATATAACCTATGCACATTCTTCTGTATACTTTAAATAATATCTAGATTACTTGTAATACCTAATACGATGTAAATGCTACGTAAATAGTTGTTATACTGTGTTGTTTAGGGAATAATGACAAGAAATAAAAGTCTGTATATATTCAGTAGATGCAACCATTCATTTTTTTCCCAATATTTTGGATATGGAGGGCTAACTGGGTATATAGATCTGTATATATCTATATATATATAAGTTTATGTGCTTGTCGGGATTGGTGAGCCAAGTCTGGTATCTGTAGGGCAGGCTGTCAGGAAAGCCAGACTGGGACTATCAGGCATGAGCTGAAGCTGCTGTCAAGTAGAATTTCTTCTGCTTCTAGAAAGCCTCAGTTCTACTCCTAAGGCCTTTCAACGGATTGAATCAGGCCCACCCAGCTCATCTAGGATAGCCTTCCTTAAACTCATTAGAGACTTTAATTACACCTGCAAAATATTTTCACCAAAACATCTAAATTAGAGTTTGACTGAATGACTGGGGACTACAGCCTAGCCACATTGACTTATAACACTGGCCACGAAGAGAGCCTGTCCTGCTCTCTTCAGGTCTAGCATCACACAAAGAACCAACAGAGCAGAATATAAATAATTTAACCAGTTGTGGAAGATCAAGTCCCAAAAACAAATCCGTTACTCTATTTTCCTCTTCATGGATCTGCTTCTCAGATCTACCCTGACTCATACCAGTACAGTGGCACACATCCTTTGCCCCATTCTCCCTTTCCACTACCCTGCTATCTAGAATACAGATATGGTGGCTAGAGGAGCCAAGGTGGACATGAGGACAATGGCCACAATCCAGGGGTGGTGGAGAGGTGCACTGCCAGGATCTGTGTCTTAAAGTGCAGAGCTACCACATCACCCCTGAGCTGCCTGTCTCCACATTTATTTCACATGACAGAGAAATCTATTTCTGTCTAATTTAAGCCACTGCTATGTTGGTGTTTAGTGTTGCTTGTACAAAATTCATTTTTAAGTACTATGTCTTCTACATAGAAATATGTTATAAATAGATATTAGAAGACTCAAGAGTGAGAGCATCCTGCATTACAGTGAGACAAAAAGTCGCTGAATTATTTTTTTTATTTCCTTTTACCCAATTTTCAGGGGAAATCTGTTACAGGTAATCACATATTTTCCAAACACAGCCACTCACTCTGAAGCCTTAAACCAAGTTCATTTAATTTGAGGAGGTCTTAATTTTCACATCTATAAAATGAGAAGTTAGATCAGATGGTTTCTAGTATATTTACAATTCTGAAGCATATACGAACTGGGAATGTAGGACATACTAGACAGAAGAGGTGCTTACCAGGATGGGAATAAAGTTTGTCAGAAAGTAGAGACAGACTCATGAAAAATTTCATCTGTCAGATTGAGAATTTTGTTTCCAGAAAACCTATGCAAATCATTTTACAAGAATTATACACACCTTCTCTATGCCTTCCTTATGATGTAGAATATAGGTTGCATGAGGGCTGGCATTTTTGCCTGTTTGGATCACTGATACATCTCAAGAATCTACAGTGATACCCTGCACAATGGAAGCTCTCAGTAAATATTTATTGACTGAATGAGTAAATGAATGAACGATGCAGGTATTTCACCCATGTATGTATGCGGGACAATGTCAGCCTTAGAGATTCAAGTCCTGCCAACATCCAACACAGTAAATTCTGTCTCTTTAAACATTTGTTTTACTTTCAACTCAGAAGAACTGATTCATGGACTTCAATTTCCCAACCTGAATGGTAATCTATAAAGATGTTAAAGAAAATGCCAAGAAAGCATCACTTTTAAGGGAGTTTCTCACTCAGTCACTCACTCTGTAAGGTACTGTGGGTATCACAGACAGCACAGTGCCTGGCCCTGGAGGTAATGAACCATATTGCAGGTGGCTGTATATCTTTAAAAGGAGAATGGGCACACTTGAATTGTACCCACCACTTCTTATTATTTCCTGCCTCTGTTTATAGAGAGCAGCACACAGGCTCCATCCTCCACTACTTCTTGTCTCCTAGTCTTTCTGTGCTCTCCACCTCTATGTGCATGCTGAACCTAAAGATAAGAATAGTATATTATTTATTTAAACAGTGTCTTAAGCCATTTTCAAGTATTAAATACTTGAATCTTCGCAGTAACTCAATGTGTTAATTATAATACTTCTACTCATTTTAGATGTAAGTAAACTGAGGCTCAGAGAAATTGCCCAAGTTCTCATGATGAATAAGTGGTAAAACTAAGCCTACGCATCTGACTATAATATTACATATTTACTATTTTCAGAGACTTATGGCAGCCCAGCAGCTTGAACAGTCCCAACAGACACCACTGAAAGCAGCTTAGTCAACCTGCGTCCCTTGGGGGCTGAAAAGGAAAAGTGCTGATTGCCTCCTGTTCTTCCTGGCACTCCACCAGGGAGCAGCTAATGTAGATAAACATCCCTGAATGTCCAGCCCTGTTTCTAATTGTAGCATAGCCTCTTCTAAATTCTCATATTCACTGCATGGTTTTAATAACTGTGAATTTATACCTCAGCCCATACTGGTTTTCTCAAATCCAAGCTCATATATCTATCAACTGGACCGCGCCTCTCATGTTCCAGACGTAACAGGTCCAAAAGTAACCTTACATTCTTGACGTTTCAACCAGCCTATTCTCACCTCACTCCAGACAAACATATGGCACTGTTACATATTTGACCTCTTTGATAGCTTGTCAATCCGTTTGCTCCTGACCCTACTATAATTAGTTTGGTCCACACCATGATGAACTTTTTGTTAGACAGCTGCAATAACCTTCTCATTGGTCTCCTTGCTCTCACTCTTGCCCCTGTAATAATCCAATCTTAGTCAACTTCTATCTTGACACTTCCTTCCACTTTTACCAAGAAAATAAAAATCCACATAGCCTACAGCCCCTGCATGATTCAACCCTGTTCCAATTCTCTAATTTCACCTCACACCATTCACTTTCTCACATCCAAAAATGCTGAACTTCTTTTAGCTTTTCTAAAAAAAAAGTACTGGATTCTTCTCTTTTTTTTTTTTTTTTTTTTTTTTTTTTTTTTTTTTTTTTTTTTTTTGTCTTTTTGTCTTTTTGCCTCTGAACATTTCTCCAAAATTTTCCTCCTGTTTGAAATACCTTCTTCTCGTCCTTTGCAACAGCTTGGCCTTTGAAAAATCCCTCAAATCTTAGTTCCAGTTGCTTCCTCCAGAAAGCCTTCCCTGATTTCTTCAAAGTCGAGTAAGGATGGACCATAAATTCTGTGTCACCATAATGCTCTACTGTTTAATACAGCTTTTCCACTATAATACATATTTCTGCAATATAAATAAGTACATATTTGATTGGTAAATAGGAGACAATAATGTACCATATAGATCACACTTGTTCATACATAGTTTTTTCTGCCCAACATATTAATGTTTTACACAAATAATAACAGCTAACAACAAAGTACATGTATTTTGAAAATAAAAATACAGCAGAATACAGCAAGCCACAGAGGAATATGTCTCTGCACAGGAAGCCATTCAACCACATCATTATTGGGTTGAGTTTAGCCAAGTGTTATCTATTGGAAGGGCTTTTTGCATGATTCTCCACAAACTTGCTCTTGTGTGCATTTTATCGTGTCTCTCTCTTGGAAGGGCTTTCGGTATGATTCTCTATGTGCATTTTGCTCCTGTCTCTCAAACTCAGTAGCTTCAACACTTTTCCCGTACACCAACTCAGTTGAGCCATGTTTACCTTTTTATTTTCAAGATAACGCTTATATTTATAATTTGTTCATGCCTTTTAACTGTGCAAGAATTTATACTAGGGTTGTTATTACTCTTGTTGGCACTCTGGTTACAGCGTTGCTATAGGTTTTGAGTGATTAGGAGGAAGTAATTAATTTTAATGTCTAACCTTGTGCTCTTAAGGAAAATAATATCGAAGTGCACAAATATCCAGATCTCCTCTAATTTGGAGTACAAATTCTTCTCTTCACACTTCTCTAACTCCTTGCCAATGTGAAGCTTTCCAACCCTCCTCACCTTGAAGCCATGTCTGGGGCTTCTATCACCCTGAGTCCCTGAGCCACAGTGATGAGAAAATCCCTACTGTGGATTCATTTTGGACATGTAATGTGGGACACATATATTTTCTACTTTAAGACCCTGAGATTGTTCGCAGACTAACCTGATTAATACAGAACTTGGTATGAGCTGTAGGATGATGCCATAATATAATCTTAAAATATGTGGCATTGGCCTAAGTGGTTGTTCTGTGGATGAGGAGGTAACTGATCATGGAAGCTATGAACATAATGTCCGTGTTACCTAATGGCAAAATGTGGTAATACTGTTGTCTGTAGAAACCTCTGGAGGGGGAAATTACATCCCAATAAACAAGTAGCAATGTTTCACTACTTGTTTATTGTTTCACTACTTGTTTATTGAGTAGCAATGTCTCACTATGTTTTCCAGGCTGATCTCAAACTCCTGACCTCAAGCGATCCTCCCACCTCAGCCTCCCATAGTGCTGGGATTCAGGCACCATGCCTGGCCAAATTAACATATTTTAAGTGTACAGTTTGATCAGTTTTGAAAACTATGTACAGTCACGTAACTATGAGTCAACCAAAATACAGAACATTTTGATCAACCCAAAGGGTTTCCTTTGTTCTCCTTTCCAACCTCTCTTGACCCCTGGACTCGATTAACAATGGATCTTTCTGTCACTATAGAATTAGATGTGTTTACTTTAGAATTTCATATAATAAAAGCACACAGTATATACTCTTTTGTGTCTTGTTTTATCAAAATATAAATATATATATACATATGTGTATATATGTGTGTATATATACCTAAGATACATACCTAAGATAAGGTAGGCTCTCAATATTCATTTTAAAAATGAGGTGCGTGGCTGAGCATAATAGATAAATACCATTATGCTCTATTTCATAACCTCAGAATAATAACATGTTTCTGTTTTAATAGTCCTATACTTAAAAATTATTACTACTTTTGCAGATCAAACCCATTCATACCTTTAGAAGAAAAAACAGTTATGATGCAGTATGTTTCATTTTAGATACTGAATCTATCCAGCAAACAGGTAATAAACATGTCATAAACACACAATTTAATTCTTCCTCTCAAAAGTTTATAGACAGTGAAATAAAACAAAAAAAAAATCCACCCCTTGCCAAAGGAAACAACTACTCCCCCACAGCAAGTGTGAGACATACAACATAGAGAATGACATTCTGCAAAAGTCAAATGCTAACCCATATGAAAATTATACTTTCTAGAAAGCAGTGATTGATTTTGAAAAGTATTAGGGTTACAATAAAATTAACACATGCTGTTCTAACACATGAAATGTACTAACTTGTAATGATGGCTTTATCTAAAATGTAGTCGTTGCAAACTGATTAAAATAGAGAGACGGAAGCTATTTAATTTATACTTAGCGAATTTGCTTTGACAAGGTTACATTTTATTAGCTTGTTGGTCAACTTGTATTTTGATAACTGAATTCAAACGTTGGAGCTATTCCTAGATCTATTATAACATAGTATAAGAGTAAGCTAAGCTGACTTTGAATTAACATTTTATACAATATAATAATGTACATAGAAATTTAAGAATACTTGTTCTATCTTTTCTCTGATTTTGAGGCAAACTTTATTCTTATTTTTAAAAATCTTCTATTTTAAGTTCAGGGATACATGTGCAGGATGTGCAGGTTTGTTATATAAGTAAACATGAGTCATGGGGGTTTGCTGTACAGATTATTTCATTGTCCAGGTATGAGGCCTAGTACCCAATAGTTATTTTTTCTGATCCTCTCCCTTCTCACACCTTCTGCCCTCAAGCAGGCCCCAGTGTATGCTGTTCCCCTCTTTGTGTCCATGTGTTCTCATCACTTGGCTTTCTCTTATAAATGAGGACATATGGTATTTGGTTTTCTGTTCTTGCATTAGTTTGCTGAGGATAATGGCCTCCAGTTCCATCCATGTTCCTGCAAAGGACATAATCTCATTCTTTTATGGTTGTATAGTATGCTCATCCTGTATATGTACAACATTTTCTTTATCCAGTTTACCACTGATGGGCCTTTAGGTTGATTCCATGTCTTGCTATTGTGAATAGTGCTGCAATGATCATACATATGCATGTGTCTTTATGGTAGAATTATTTATATTCCTTTGGGTATATATCCAGCAATGGGATATATACCTTCCACAATAGTTGAACTAATTTATACTTCCACCAACAGTATATAAGCATTCCTTTTTTCTACAACCTCACCAGCATCCTTTTTTGTTTGTTTGTTTGTTTTTGTTTTTGTTTTCTTTCTAATAATAGCCATCCTGACTGGTATGATATGGTATCTCATTGTGGTTTTTATTTTAATTTGATTGAATTTTTCTAATCAGTGATATTAAGCTTTTGTTCATTCCATTTTGGTGGCATGTAAGTCTTCTTTTGAGAAGTGTCTGTTCATGTCCTTTGCCCACTTTTTAACGGTTTTTTTTTTTTTTTTGGTAAATCAGTTTAAGTTCCTTATAGATACTGGATATTAGACCTTTGTCAGAGGCATAGTTTGCAAGTATTTTCTCCCGTTCTGGAGGTTGTCTGTTCACATTGTTGATAGTTTCTTTTGCTGTGCAGAAGTTCTTAGGTTTAATTAGATCCTATTTGTCAATTTTTGCTTTGTTGTGATTGCTTTTGATGTCTTCATCATGAAATCTTTGCCAGTTACTATGTCCAGAATGGTATTGCCAAGGATGTCATCTAGAGTTGTAGCAGTTTTCTGTTTTACATTTGTTTTTAATCAATCTTGAGTTTATTTTTGTACATAGTATAAGGAAGGGGTCCAGTTTCAATCTTCTGCCTATGGCTAGTCAGTTATCTCAGCGCCATTCAGGCCTGCTGTTAGCCTGATGGGGTTCCCATGGTAGGTGATCTGCCCTTTCTCTCTAGCTGCCTTTAACATTCTTTCTTTCATTCCAACCTTGGAAAATATGATGATTATGTGTCTTGGGGATGATCTTCTTGTGTATAATCTTGCAGAGGTTCTCTGTATTTCCTGAATTTGACTGTTGGCCTCTCTAGTGAAGTTGGCGAAATTTTCATGGATGACATCCTGAAATATGTTTTCCAAGGTATTTCTTTTCTCCCTGTCTCTTTCAGAAATGACAGTTATTTGTAAATTCGACCTCTTTACATAACCCCAAATCTCATGGAGGTTTTGTTCATTCCTTTTCATTGATTTTTAAAAATTTTTTGTCTGACCATTTTTTTCAGACAGCCATTCTTCAAGCGCCAAGCTTCTTTCCTCATCTTGATCTATTCTGCTATTAATACTTGTGATTGCATTATGAAATTCTTGTAGTGTGTTTTTCAACTCTATCAGATCAGTCAGGTTCTTTTTCAATACTGGTTATTTTGTCTGTCAGCTCCTGTATTGTTTTATTGTGATTCTTAGTTTCCTTGGATTAGGTTTTGTCATTCTCCTGAGTCTCAATTATCTTAATTTCTATCCATATTCTGAATTCTCTGTCATTTCAGCCAATTCAGTCTGGTTAAGAAGCCTTGTTGGAAAACTAGTGCAGTCTTTTGGAGGACATAAGACACCCTAGCCATTTGAGTTGCTGGAGTTCTTGCATTGGTTCCTTGTCATTTCTGCATGTGGGTGTTCCTTTAACTCTTGGGCTGACTCTAATTGAAATGCTCAGGCAGGAGCAGTGTGGGTGTGCTAGATTCCCAGGTCAGGTGGCCCTGCCGGGTGAGAAAAAGTAAGGACAAGGAACTGTGTGGAGAACAGTCTGGCCACTTTTATGTGAGGTGGGTGCTTTATGCTGGGGGTCTGGACCAGCCCCTTGTCCCCAAAGACTCTCCAAAGCCTGGAAACAACAAGGATAAGGGCTGTCAGACAGCAAAGATGGCAAATTGCCCCTTGCACTGGGAGCTCTGTCCCAGGGAGTTGCAGAGCTGCTTCTGGCTAGATAGCCCTGATGGGGAGTGGCTGGAGACCCAGGCCAGGAGCACCCACCCATTGAGGAGATAGGGTTTGGAGACCCATGTAACAAACAGTCTGGCCATTTTTCTGTAGGGCTGCTGCAGTATGCTGGCGGTTCACTCCAGTCCCTCGTCACCTCAGATTTTCCAGCAGCCAAAGGTATAAACAGTGAAGGCTGCAAAAGAGCAAAGATGGCAACTCACCCCTCTCTCTGGAAGCTCTGTCCCAGGGAGGTTTGAAACTGCTGCTGGCTTTAAAATACCAGCAGGGTTAGCTGGACACCCTTGTCGAGAAGTCCCTTCCAGTGAAGAACAGGATTGAGGATCCACATAAAGCAGTCTGAGTATTTTTTCATAGGTCAGTTATGCTGTGTTTGAGGGTCTGCTTCAGCCCACAGTCACTTCAGGCTCTCCAAATCCCACAGGCAACAATGGCTAAGGCTGCAAAACAGCAAAGCTGGTGGCCTACCTATTCCTCTGAGAGCTCCATCCCAGGGAGGTGCAGAACCACTCCCAGCTGGGAAACATCAGCAAGAGTGGCTGGTGACCCAAGTCAGGAGGTCTTGCTCAGTGAGGAGAAGCAGAGTCAGGGACCCACATATTAAAGCGGTCTGACCACTTTTCTGTAGGTCACTTGTACTGAAGGCAACAACAGCTAAGGCTGTGAAACAATAAAGATGGCAGCTTGCCTCTCTTTCTAGGAGTTTCGTCTCAGGGAGGTACAATGCTGTAACTGGTGTGTGGCTGGAGTTTCAAGCCAGTGGGTCTTATCCTGCAAGGTGACATGGAAGAGGGACCATAAGCATAGGAAAATAAAACACTATACATTCTATTTGTAGTATGTAAAATCTCGCATCTGTACTGTCCTTTTCTCTATCTATAGCTAAAAAAAATATAGAGTTATGGTGGTTATATTATTTAAATCTTCCATATCTATGATTACTTTTCTGTCTCTTAGATTCATTAAATTCTGAAAGATAGATAGTAAGCAGTATGATTTTGTCTTCATCTTGATTGGTTTGTATTTCGAGAAATTTTTGCTTTATATACTCCGTGGTTCTTATTTAGTGTTAAGGTCTGTGTTTATTTTATCTCATTAGTGGATTGTAAATTTTATCCATACATAACATCCCTCTTTGTCTCATTAAGTGTTTTTGGCCTTGAAGGTCCTTTTGTGGTATCAGTTATGATCCTGTTTTCTTTTAAGTTTACTTTAAATATCTTTTCTTAATCTTTTATTTTTGACATTTCCTTATCATGGTGTTTTAAATGTATTTCTTACAAATAACATATGTACTGGACTTTTAACTCACTCTGACCTTATAGTGACAGTCTCTATCTCTTGATAGAGGAATTTGGCAGGGAATTTTATACTCCTCATTTATTGTAACAACCAATGTACTCATATATAGCTTGATCTCCTCCATCATATTTTATTTTTACTATTTAATAATGTTAGTAGTTTCATCTTTTCCCTTCTCCTTACTTTTACCGCATTAATGAACTGTCTCTTTATTCCACCTGCACTCTCAATAGAAGTCTTACTTGACTCTTCTCCCTGCTCTTCAGTCCCTATCCTCACTGACTAGAATAAAGCATATAGGAAGGGAGACTTATATTCACCAGCAATCCCCCTTTCAAATCCTGGGTTTGTTGAGATAATTTAGAATTTTAAATACTAGGCTAACTCATTAACCTTTAAACCCTCATCTTACAAATTTCAATCAATTTCATGTACATTTAATTATTATAATGAAAGACTTCTTGCTCATTCCTGTTTTCTTACCTCTCCCTCTCCCCTATCTTGAGATTTCTGTTTTGATTCAATGAGCATTTTATGACAGTACTTCCTTTATAGTGTGGCAAGGTATTTTGGTAGAATAAAAACAACCATATCTCAAAATACTTTTACATTCTGTCACTACATAACAAATTAATAGACAAATCTTGCAATTTAAAATAACACCCATTTATTATCTCAAAGTTGCACAAGTCAGAAACCCAGGAAGTCTTGACCAGAATCTCACCATAAGGTTCCACAAGGTTGAAATCAAAGTGTTGGCCAAGATGGGCCCTTATCTGAACATTCTGGATAAGAATCTAATTCTAAGCTCATTCAAGTTGGTGGCCAAATTCAGTTCCTTCTCATAGAATGAAGTCCTGATTTTCTTGCTGGCTACCAGCCAGGGACAACATTCAGCTCTCTAAAGTTGCCCACACTATGTGGCAAGTGACCACCTTCATCTACAGAGCCAGCAATGGTATGACTCTCTTACTTTACCTTCTGCTACCAGCCAAAGAGAACTCTGTTTCTAAAGGCTCACCTGATTAGGTCAGGCTCACATATATAATCTCCATTATCTTAAAGTCAACTAATTTGGGTCTTTAATTACATTAGCAACATCCATTCACATCAACATCAAAATTAATATTTGATTAAATAGTTAGAAGTTGGAATGTTGAGGATCCACCTTTAGAACTCCACCTACAATACTGGCCTCATGAATGAATGAAAAATTGACTGGAAATTGAATTATTGGATCACAGTTCTTCACTCTTAATGATTCTTACCATTAGTTCCATTGTCTTCTGGTTTCTAGTGCTGCTGCTAAGATATCCTAATCTATTTGGATATTTTTTCATATATGAGTACTGTGTGTTACCCACCCTCGCCCCCAGACCCACTGGAATCTTCCATTCGTGTGTGTGTGTGTGTGTGTGTGACAGAGTTTCACTCTTGCGGCCCAGACAGGAGCGCACTGGTGTGATCTCGGCTCACTACAACCTCCTCTGCCTTCTGGGTTCAAGTGATTCTTCCGTCTCAGCCTCCTGAGTAATTGGAATTACAGGCACATGCCACCACACCTGGCTACTTTTCATATTTTTAGTAGAGATGGAGTTTCGCCATGTTGGCCAGGTTGGTCTCATAACTCCTGACCTCTGTTGATCCGCCCGCCTCAGCTCCGAAAGTGCTGGGATTACAGGTGTGAGCCACCGCGCCCTGCCTGGAATCTTTTTAAGAATCTTTCTACATCTTTATATTTCAGAATTTTTGGCATGTTTCTCATGGACCCATCTTTCAACCTCTATCATTTCCTACCTGATATCTACCTCTATATTTTAATTCTCTGTTGTGAGATATTTCCTCTAAAGTACTAATTCTGTGCCCAGGAGAGATCATTGTCTTTTAAGCTCATCTATTGAATTTTCAAATACAGAAAACATTGTATTTTGTTCCCAAAGTACTTTTCTAGTTTCATCTCCTTGAAAGTTCCCAGTTTTTCATTCAAATTCCCTTCCATTAGTCCTAGTTCATTTGGAGCCATCTGTTCTGATCAGTTAGGTCCTGCTCTTAGAGACTACAGAGTCCCTTGTATGAACTGTAAATTCTCTTTGCCTGCTCATGGTCCTGTCTCTCTTCCATACTTGTGCAGGTCCCGCTCCCAGGATCTCTCCACTGGGGCAAACCTGCAGGCACAGCATTTTCCACACTTGTAGGCCAGGCATGTAAAATAGAAACCTCTTACCTTTCTGGTAAGCTGTTCCATTCTCTATGTCTCACAAGCAGTAGTTTTCTCCAAACCACAGGAAAGCAGAAGAATTTTGCTCAGTAATGCAGCTTGCCATTAAGTTCCACCAGGGTTAGAAGAATCAGAAGGCCCCTTCAAGAATCTCACGGCGGTAGTGTCCCTCAGTGAAGCGCCACAGGATTTCTCTGCCTATGACTCCTCCAGGCACTGTCAAATCTACCACTTTTGCACCAGACTCCAAGTTGAATCAAGCATGAAAGGAGAGTTTCAAGAAGAAATACTATCAGGATCTAGAGCAAGTTTGTCGTTTCAGCTTAAATTAGAGCAGTACAGTGAAAACATTTTAACAAATACATTAGTCATCCCCCATTACTGGAATGGTAGACATTCCAAGATCCCCAGTGGATGTCTGAACCATGGATATATATTACATATACTATGTTATTTCCTATAATACATACTACAATAAAGTTTAAATTATAAGTTAGGCACAGTAAGAGATTAACAATAATAATAATAAAATAGAACAATTATAACAATTATACTATAATAAAAGTTATTTGAATATGATCTCTCTCTCTCTCTCTCTCAAAATGTCTTATTGTACTATATTCATTTTTCTTCTTGTGGTGACACAACGCCCACATGAGGAGATAAAGTGAGCTGAATGACTTAGGCATTGTGGTGTAGAATTAGGCTACTATTGACCTTCTGACCTACGGTCAGAAGGAAGATCACCAGCTTCTGGTGACCCTGGATCACGGAGCCATGACGATGTTGATGGTTGGACGTCAGGAGCAGATGATGGTAATAAAACCATCATCTTTACAGCTTATACAGTGTGAATACTATGGACAAAAGGATGATTCACATTCAGAGTGGGACCAAGTTATGAAGGCATTAGATCTCATCACACTACTCAGAATGATGCAAAATTGAAAACTTCGGAATTGTTTATTTCTGGATTTTTTTATTTATCATTTTTAGATCTTGGTTGACTGTGGCTAACTGAAACTGTGGATGGCGGGGTGTGGGGGACTACTATACTAATGTCTAAGCCCAACTGAGGATAAACAGAGAAAATGTTCTATCATCAGCAGGGTTTCTGAAAAGATGGCAGTCCAGGTACCTGAGTCTGAAACCTTCTTTTTTTGACTCTACTATGCATTTAGGAGAGACCCTGGATGAGACTACATTTCTCTTGCCACTGAAAAGAAGCAAAAATCAACAATAAAGGAGAAAGTTTCCCTCACTAAAAATTTTGAGATGTAAATCATAAGTTTTAAGACTCCCTTCGGGAAAAACTGCAGACAGATGACAGTAGGTGACTATGGAGACAGCAGCATCTGCAAACAGACTTGCTGCAAGCCTTCAGGAGAGGCAAGCCTTCTCCCTGGTTTCTCATCTCTTGTTTTGGTTCAGAGCTGATGCTCTGCACCTAATCTATACTTCAAAATATGATACATACACACACACAGAAATAGAAAGAGAAAAATTTTCAGACATGGGTAAAATTTTCAGATGTGGGTAAATATATTTACAGTAGTGATCTTTTTTCTTTTCAGTTTTGTTTGTATAGCTTTATCTAAGTATAATTGATATACAATAATCAGCACACATTAAATTATATAATTTGATGTGTTTTGACATGCATACACCTATGAATCTACCATCACAATCAAGATGGTGTGCATATTCAGCACTTCCAAAAATTTTCTCACATCATTTTGTAATCCCTCTCATTCCACTATCTCCAGGCGGAATGATCTGCTTTCTGCCATTATAGGTTAGAGTTTTCTAGAATTTTATGTAAATGGAATCATACAATATGTACTATCATTTTAGGGGGACAGAGTCTCTGGTTCACTGCACTCAGAATAATGATTTTGAAATGTATTAAAGTTAATTGTGTGCATTCACAGTTTATCCTTTTTTTTTACTGCTAAGTAGTATTCCACTGCATGCATATACTACAGATTGTTTATCTAGTAATTTGTTGATGGATATATGACTTTTTTACAGTTTTTGGTCATTATAATAAAGCTGCTATGAACATTCAAGTTCATGTTTTTGCATGAATATATGCTTTTCATTTTCTTGGGTAAACACTTAGGAAGATAATGGCTAGACCATATGGTAGGTATATGTTTAATTATTTAAGAAACTGTCAAACAGTCCTCCAGATCAATTGCACATATAACATTCTCTTCAGAAACGTACAAATGTTCCACTTGCTCCACATCCTCACAATCACTTGCTATGCTCAGTCGTTTTAATTTTAGCCACTCAAATAAGTATGTCGTGGCATGTCACTGTGGCTTAAATTTTTACTTCCCTAATGATTCATGATGTTGAACATGTGCTGTTTTGCCATGCATATATCTTCCTCCGTGAAGTAGCTGTTCAAATCTTTTGTCTATTTTTTGTTGAGCTGCTTATATTCTTAATATTGACTTTAAGAGTTATTTATATATTCTACATACAAGTCCTTTATCAGGTTTGTAAATATTTCTTCCAGTCTGTGGTTTGTCTTTTTCCTCCCAACCTTTATTAAGATAAAAAAAATTTTCCAGGATAGAAAATCTGAGGTTTTTAGCGTGCCTCAGCCACATGGAAATAGTGAAATAATGCATAATGATAAACTCTGTGAGCTTGAATTCAAGAAGGAAAAGAAGAATTCACTGAAATAGAGAAAGACACCCCAGATCCCAGACAGAAGAAGGTGAGCAAGCAGTTCCCAGCATTCAGCTGAGAAAAGTGTGTGAAGCCCCTGTACATGAGAGGGGCAAAGAGTGTTCCTCTTTGACTCATCCTTTCACTAGAGATCCATGCAACTCTCTCCAAGGGAGAGCACCTTGTTTCTCTCAAGCCCTGGGGCTAACATGGGGAGAGGCTGGGAGATACTGAGAAGGAAGACACCAGAAAAAGCTGTGGGCATTTTCCCAGACCTAGGACTGAGAGCAGTATGCCATTTTTAATCTGGGCACATAAAAAGTCCGCCATTGTTTGGCAATCCGGCAGCACGGTTGCACGGGTATTTAAACCTTGGCCCAGAGATTGGAGCACTTGCTCTAGAGCAGGAAAAGGGCCACCACTGCCAGAATCAAGTGACAAGTATGGAAAATGCCCAGAAGTAGGTGCTGTAATTGGGCTGTCTTCCATCACAAGACTAGAGTGGGAGAAGAATTGTTGAAGCCATGGTTTCTCTTGGGTGGCAAGACTTGCAGCCAGGGACAGCTCTGTAACCTGGAACTTGTCTACATAATCATTATTGGGTGTCCAGCTTTCTCCCCTGAGATTGTGGTACACAGGGGTCCTGTCTACTCTATGACCAGGTAATACTCCAGGCATGCAGAGCACTCACTCTTACCTGGATTAGCAGCCTGAGCCACCCCACCCTTCCGGTCCCAAGATCTTGGTGCAGTGGTGTTGCCTCCAGTCCACACCTGGGCATATTCTTAGGTATTTAGTACTTCCCCACTCCAGGATTTGTTGCCTGAGCTGCCCCCAACTTTCCTGCCCCCAACTTTCCTGCAAAGACATTGTTTCACTATGGGTCACTCCACTCCTTGCTGGGGGACATACTTCCAGGCAATTGAAATACCCACTTACCTGGACTAGTAGTCTGAGCTGCCCCTCCCATCCCCTGCAAAGACATTGCTGCAGTGGTGGTTCTCTCACTCCTCACCAGGGTATATTCCCAGGCATTTGGTGTACCTACTCACCTGAATAGGAGCCTGAACTGCCCCTCCCTTCTCTTGCAGAGACCTTGGTGCAGTGGCATACTCTCTGCATTATGCCTAGATTCCAGGTATTTGGAGCAGCCATTCTTCTAGATTAGGAGTTTAGGCTGTCTCCATTTCTCATACAGAAAACTTGGGACAGCAGAGGTTTGTCAACTCCAGGCTGAGGCACACCTCTGGGCACTCGGTGGCCACCCACTGGACATCCCCTCTGAACTTGTGCTTATGCCTGCCATTGGGGCACTTGTAGGTGGGCATGCCCAGTGTGGGCATGCCCAGTGTATCCATGCCCATGTTGGCTCCCCATTCTGGGGCTGAGCAGGCAGCTCAGGGAACTCTGCATTCCACAGATCAGCCTACTGCCTGAGGCAACAGAGAGCTTCTCCTAGTAAACGAGGATCAAGTATCCACATTGCCAGTAGCCAGCTATTACCCATAAGCATCACCTACTATCCTGGAGGTTGAATGACACAACAGGATATTTGCTTTATGAGCATACAGCACTGGGAAATGAAATAAGTTTCCTGAGACATCCGCCTCTCTGGCCTCACAGAAGGCAGTGAACCTGCTCACACACCCAGCACATCACTACTACATCCAGCTTTTGGAAAAGCCACCATGCAAAGGCTAGCTATAACCAAGGAATGTAGAAAGACTCTTAGCCACTGAAAACACCCAGAACCAAAGCCAAAGGACCCTACACAACATAGTATATTATGGACACCTCCTCAATGGGGAAAAATTCCATCCAAATGAAAGCAAAATTAAAAAATAAGGAGAGACAGCTTATCTCTCCTTCCTCTGAGAAAGAAGCAGAGAAACAACTCTGAAAGTATGAAAAAACAGATATATCACACAAATGGAAAACAAAAGCAAGAAGAGCTGCGATCTTCATATCAAACAGATTTTAAACCAACAACATAAAAAACAACAACCACCACCACAAAGATGGGTATTATATAATGATAAAGGGTTCAATACAATAAGAAGACAAAACTATTCTAAATATATATGTATATATGCAGTCAACCTCAGAACACCCAGATTCATAAAACAAATACTACTAGATATGCAAAAACATATTACAAGAAATACAATAATGGTGTGGGACTTCAACACCTCTCTGACATACCTAGACAGACCATGAAGGTAGAAATCAAAAGAGAAATTCTAAACTTAGATTGGATTATAGACTAAATGGACCACATAGACCTTCACAGAACATTCCAACCAACAACCACAGAAGGTACATTCTTCTCTCCTCCACATGGAACATTAACCAAAATAAACCATATGCTTGGTCATAAAGCAAATATCAATACTTCCAAAACACCAAAATCATATTGAGTATCTTCTCAGACCAGAGTATAATAAAATTAGAAATCAATACCAAGAAGAATTCTTAAAGCTATACAAATACATAGAAGCTAAACAACTTGCTACTGAACGATCTTTGGTTAAACAACAAAACTAAGGCAAAAATAAAAAAAAAGAAAATAGAGACAACACAACAAAACCTCTGGGATAGAGGAAAAGTAGCTCTAAGAGGAAAGTTTATAGCTGTAAATGCCACATTGGCTTTCCCAATTGGAAAAGCGGAAGTTTATAGCATTAAAAAGATGCTTAAATTAACAACCTAACGTCAAGCCCCGGGGAACTAGAAAAACAAGAACAATCCAAATCCAAAGCCAGCCAAAGAAAATAAATAACAAAGATTAGAGCAGAACTAAGTGAAATTGAGACCAAAAAATGATACAATATATTAATGAAACAAAAATTGTTTTTTTGAAAGGATAAGCAAAATTGACAGGATGTTAGCTAGGTTAACCAAGAAAAAATGAGAGATTATCCAAATAAGTATAATAAGAAATGACATATCACCACCGATACCACAGAAATACAAAAGATTATCAGAGACTACTATGAATACCTCTACCCACACAAACTACAAACCCTAAAGGAACTGGATAAATTCCTGGAAACACATAACCACCCAAGATTGAGCCAGAAAGAAATAGAAATTCTGAACAGACCAATAACAAGTAATGAAATCAAATAAGTAATAAAAAAAAAAAAAAAAAAAAAAACAGGATCAGACAGATTCAGAGCCAAATTTTGCCAGACATACAAAAAAGAGCTGATACCAATTTTATGGCAACTATTCAAAAAAAGTAACTAGAAGAGAGTACTCTCTAACTCATTCTATGAAACTAGTACCACCCTGATAACAAAATCAGGCAAGGACACAACAAAAAAAGGAAACTACAGGCCAATATCCCTGATGAACATAGATACAAAATCCTCAACAAATACTAGCAAACCAAATCCAACAGCACACCATCAAGTGAGTTTTATTCCAGGGATGCAAGTATGGTTCAACATCCACAAATCAATAAATGTGATTCATCACATAAACAGAACTAAAAATGAAAACCATATAATCATCTCAATAAACGTAGGAAATGCATTTAATAAACTCCAATATTGTTTCATGAGAAAAACACTAAACAAACTAGGAATCAAAAGAACATACCTCAGAATAAAGCGATGTATGACAAACCCCACACTATAATGAAGGAGGAAAAGTTGAAAGCATTTCCCCCAAGAACTGGAACTGTCACCACTCACATTCAACATAGTACTGGAAGTACTAGCCAGAGCAATCACTCACGAGAAAGAAATAAAAAGCATTGAAATTAGAAAAGAGAAAGTCAAACTAATTCTGTTTACTGGTGACACAATTGCATACCTAGAAAACCCTAAAGACTTCTCTGCAAGACCCCTAAACTTGATCAACGAATTCAGCAGTCTCAGGATGTGAAATCAATGTAAAAATTTCAGTAGCATTTCAATATACCAATAACATTCAAGCTGAGAACCAAATCAAGAACTTAATCCCATTTACAATAGACACACCCCCCCAAAAATTTCTAAGAATACATTTAACCAGGGAGGTGAAAGAGCTCTACGAGGAAACTACAAAACCCTAATGAAATAAATTGTAGATGACACAAACAAATCAAAAAACATTCAGTAGTTACGGACTGGAAGAATATCATTAAAATCACCATACTACCCCCAAAGCAATCTACAGATTCAATACTACTCCTATCAAACTACCAGTGTCATTTCTACAGAATCAGAGAAAACTATTCTAAAATTCATATAAAACCCAAAAAGACTCTGAATAGCCCAAGCGACCCCAAGCAAAAAGAGCAAATGCAGAGGCATCATACTGCCTTACTTCAAATTATACTCTGAGGCTATAGCAACTAAAACAGCATACATAGTACTTGTACAAAAATAGACACATAGATCAATGGAACATAACAGGGAACCCAGATATAAAGGCAGATACCTACAGTCAACTGATGTTCGACAAAGTCAACAAAAATAAACAATAGAGAAAAGACTCCCTATGCAATAAATGGTGCTGGGAGAATTGGCTAGCCATACGGGGAAGAATGAAATTTGACCCCTATCTCTCATCATATACAAAAACTCAAGATGGACTAAAGACTTAATCTAACTCAAGATGGAGTAAAGACTTAAAAGCAACAACCAAAACTATGTAAGTCCTAGAAGAAAACCTAGGAAAAACTCTTCTGGACATTGGCCTAGGCAAAGAATTTATGATGAAGACTCCAAAAGCAAATGCAACAACAATAAAAACTAGACAAACAGGACTTAATTCAACTAAAAAACTTCTGCACAGCAAAAGAGATAACCAACAGACAGACCACCTACAGAATGAGAGAAAATATTTGCAAATTATGCCTCTGACAAAGGACTAATATACAGAATCTACAAGGAACACAACTCAACAAGAAAAAAACAACCCCGTTAAAAAGTGAGCAAAGGACATGGGCAGACAGTTCTCAAAAGCAGAAATACAAGCAGCCAACAAACACATGAAAACATGCTCAACATCACTAATCATCAGATAAATGCAAATTAAAACCACAACGAGATTGAGATATCATCTTACATCAGTCAGAATGTCTATTATCAAAAAGTCAATAAACAACAGATGTTGGCAAGGATGCAGACAAAAGGGACGGCTTATACATTGTTGGTGGGAATGTAAATCCATTTAGTCTCTAGAGGAAACCATATGGGCCGGGCACGGTGGCTCATGCCTGTAATCCCAGCACTTTGGGAGGCCAAGGCAGGTGAATCACGAGGTTAGGAGATCGAGACCATCCTGGCTAACACGGTGAAACCCCCTCTCTACTAAAAAATACAAAAAAAAAAAAAAAAAAAATTAGCCAGGTGTGGTAGCGGGCGCCTGTAGTCCCAGCTACTCGGGAGGCTGAGGCAGGAGAATGGCGTGAACACAGGAGGCGGAGCTTACAGTGAGCCAGGATCATGCCACTGCCCTCCAGCCTGGGCGACAGAGTGAGACTCTATCTCCAAAAAAAAAAAAAAAAGAAAAGAAAAGAAAAGAAAAGAAAACCATGTGGAGATTTCTTAAAGAATTCAAAATAGAAATACTATTCCACCCAGTAATCCCAATACTTGATATTTACCCAATGTAAAAGAAATCATTATATTAAAAAAAAAAAAAACACCTGCATGCGTATGTTCAGTGCAGCACTATTCACAGTAGCAAAGTCATGGAACCAAACTAAGTGTCCATCAGTGATTGACTGGATAAAGAAAATGTAGTATATATACATCATGGAATACTATGCAGCTATAAAACGGAATTAAATTGTGTTCTTTGCAGAACATGACGGAGCTGGAGGCCATTATTCTAAGTTAACTAATTGAGAAATGGAAAACTAAATACTGCATGTTGTTACTTACAATTGGGAGCTAAACAATGGGTACACATAGACATAAACATGGAAATAGTAGACACTGGGGACTTAAAAAGGGTGAAGAGTGGGAGGAAGGTGAGAGGTGAGAAATTGTTTATTGGGTACAATGTTTACTATTTGGGTTATGGGAACACTAGAAGCTCAATCCCCACCAGTATGCAATATACCCATGAAACAAACAAGTACGTATACTCCCGAATCTAAAATTTAGCAAAAAGTGAGAGTCTATATGTTGTCCCAAATTCACAGCAATGGCATATTACTGTGCAAAAATTAATGAGGGGGTAGTTTATAGTTGATTTACTCTTTGAGGTGTTACGGGACTCATCTTTTCTAGTCATTGTTCATTATGTATTTTGAGCCAGACTGGCTATCTTTCATTTTTTATTGTAATTGGGGAAGAAAAAAAAAACACATAAAATCCTTTTCCTGGCTGAATGGTGAAATAATTTAAAAGCCAATATGTTAGCCTGGCAGCTTGTCTAACAACCATGAGACTCTCTTCAGAACAACAATTAAAGTAGCTATTTCTTTATTATATAAATTATTCATTCACTTTTTAACACCAGGTGAATGTTTATGTTTATATAAAATGAGTACTAAAGATGGTTTTCCCATTTCAAAAGTCACCTCCCATTAACTTGTCGCACCTTCATCAGGAAAAGAAGTTACTGCACAGCTGTTTTCCTGTGAAATTAATGCCATAACGTACATAAACACAAAATTGTACAGTAAGATTCAGGCTGTGTTTACATTGATTGACTGACATAGAAAAGGCACACATCTACTCAAGGGGGACAAAAGTATCCTCAAGGGCAAGAAAGCATTTTGGGATATCTCTTCTTATATACTCTAAAAATTTTGGGTATGATGTCCCTAACTCCCTGAGATACAATTCATAGAGGGAAGATGAGGAAATGGAAGTTTCTTTAATACTAAGTGCAAGCAGTGAGTTAAGACCAAAAATTCTTTGACCACATGAGTTCCCATCACTGATCTTTTCACCTGTCCAACGTCCTCCTCATGTACTCACTTTCCACTGCCCTTATTTAGATTCCACACCATTGTTAAAACCACTTCTTGGTACATAGCCTCAATCCCCCTGCCTCTATCCCTCTGTAAGACTCAATTGGTTAAACCCCACAGGGTTAAGTCCAGCTCCCCTTCAATACTTGCTATTATAATATCAGTCTTTTAAATTTTAATCATTGTTATTTGAATGCAGTGGTATTTCCACGTGATTTTTAATTTGAATTTTTCTGATGAGTAATGATATTGAGCACTTTCCCCTATGTGTTTAGCCATTTGGGTATTTTTTGTCAAGTGCCAGTTTAAGTATTCTGCCTATTTTTGACTGTTTTTTCCCCCTTGTCTGTAGTTCTTCACATCTCCTGAATATGTACCCTTTAATGTTTATATGTATTTTAAATCTCTTCTCCCAGTTTAAACTATATCTTTTCACCCTCTTTTGGTGAACAATGTCTTAGCCTGGGTAATTTATAACAACTGAAATTTATTTTCTCACAGTTCTGGAGGCTGAGAAATTCAAGATCAAGGTGCTACCAGGCTCAGGTGTCTGATGAGGCTTGCTTTCTGCTTCTGAGATGGTTCCTCCAAAGAGAAGGAATTCTGTGTCCTCACATAGCAGAAGGCAGAAGGCCAAGAAGGGGTGAATGCTGTGTGAATCTTCTTTTATAAGAACACCTCATTCCCAGTCATGAAGGAGGAGCTCCCATAGACTAATCACCTTTTCAATGGCCCCACCTCTTAATATTGGCAATACTTGAATTTTGGAAGGGACATATTCAAACTATAGCAAACAGATATTCTTAATTTTAATGATATTCAAGTTATAATTTTCCTTTATAGTTAGTGCTTTTTTAAGTCTTTGCTAATGAACTTTTTTTCATTCACCAAAAAAGTAGAAACAACCAAAAAACGATGTTCATAGCCTGCCTAACAACAAATCTATCAACCTACCTGTACTTCTACCCATACTCTTTCTTCTCTCTTATTAACAGTAGATGGGTTTTCCCTGCTCCTCACTACAGCCAAAACTGCCACTGCTTCCCATCCCCTCACCCACTTAAGATCTTTTCTCTTTCAAGTATTATTTCCTCTTCTCATCATCAAGCTATCCCTCTGTACTAGGGTCATTCTGATCAACATATAAATATGCTGTAATATCGCCCATTGTATCTGTTAGAGTACCAGCAGGAAGTTGATGACACTAAATTAGGATAATTTGAGGAGGATTCATAAAAAAGACCATTTACAAGACAAAGGGCAGGTGTAGAGAAAACATGAAAGATACGGGGTACCACAAGATTAGTAATAGTGACATTGTTACCAAGCATAGGTCCCTAGTGAAGGAAGAGATTACCAGCTCTCAAAAGGAGTCAGTCGTGCAAAATGACTACTGGGAGTAGTAAAGAGAACCAGGAAGCCAGAGGCTGCCTCCTGTAGGGAAGGGGATAGGAGAATAAATGTTTTAAAATTCCTTTCCCTCTCTTCCTCCAGTCTCCAGTTAAGGTTCCAAACCTCAGAGGTTAAGATGGGTTGTTTAATATAATCCATGTAGGTCAGCTTCCTATGATATAGCGAAGTGTGGAGAAGGATGGAGAAAGTGCTGAAGTGGTAGATGGCAGGTATACCGCAGGGTCTATCCCCTTTCCCCTTTCAGTCCATTTTTATTCTTCAAATGGTTGAAAACTTTATGCCCTCAATACAAGGGATACACATGTTCTTCAGCTCTCATATTAGTGCAAAGTGATGTTAATTTGGCCATACTCACAAATCGAACCTAAAATATCAGTATTATAAGTGTTCATTTTATAAGATAAGAGTGTGGAGGTAGGGAAAAATAATCAAGTAATTATAATTCCTACCTATGCAGTTAGTGCAAACACCTAAGCTGGTAATTATGACTCCCTTTCTGTACCACTCACTTCATGTTTCCCTCAACATATGTCAGCAACTTGGCTGGATATAGTTCTCTATAGGGAAAGACATAAAACTTCATTCCAGTAAAAATTGTATACTCAGTGGGCATGTCTTTATTGGGCTGCCAAAGTTTTCCATTGACCTATACTACTGGACAAGGGAATATAAGAGACAATCTAATTGTCCTCTTAGGTTCAAAACACAAGAGTCTTCTTAGCTCCTACTATGTAGCAGAAATATAATTTTCCCCTGGAAATTAAGATCAATTACCCCAGCCCATACAGTGAAACATCTCTCTGTTGGTTCATCGCATGAAAAGCCCCAAATGGCCATGAGACAAGTCCATTTTTCAGTTAATCAGAAGGAAGACTATGTTTCCTCGTGGAAACATTCTTTCCTTGGTGATATGGTTTGGCTCTGTGTTGCCACCTAAATCGCATCTCGAATTATAAACCCCACGTGTTGAGGGAGGGAGCTGGTAGGAGGTGATTGGATTTTGGAGGCAGTTCCCCCATGCTGTTCTAGGGATAGTGAGTGAATTCTCATCAGATCTGATGGTTTAAAATGTGGCACTTCCCCTTTGCCCGCTCTCTCTCCTGCCACTTTATGAAGAAGGTGCTCACTTTCCCTTCAGTTTCCACCATGATTGTAAGTAACCTGAGGTCTCCCCAGCCATGCAGAACTTTGAGTCAAATTAAATCTCTTTTTTTCATCAATGACCCAGGCTTGGGTATTTCTTTATAGCAGTGTAAAAACAGATTACTACACTGAGACAAGAAGACCTCCGGACTTAACAGTCATAGCGTTGAAAGCAACAAAATTTAAGTGAATTATTATGGAAATAGTGGAAGGGGTTGCTCTCACTTTCCCCTCTTTCCTGAACCCATGCATTCTGAACACGGTGACACCACCAAATATCAGTTGTTAGTTTAAGGTAAAACTCTCATCCTTCAGAATAGTATCAGTTCTTCAGGGTGATCTACCCTAGCTGGCACCATAACTGAGCCTCTACCAGGCACTCTAACATCCCATTAAGTCAGCTTCTATAGGGTGGTAGGGTAATACCAGTGAATGTAATGAGAACCAGTCCATTGCCTCACCTTCTTTGACATGAAATAGTTTCCTGGTCAGAGGTGATGTTGCATGGGATCCGCTGGGAATGAATAAAGAAGGTATTCTGTTAGTCCACAAATTATAGTGCTATTGAGAGGTGATAATGTGCTAGGAGCCCTCAATCTCGGCACCTCCTCTGGGCGTCCACTCTGGTGGCGCCTCAGGAACCCTTCAGCCCGCCACTGCACTGTGGGAGCCCTTCTCTGGATTGGTGGAGGCGGAGCCCGCTCCCTCTGCTTGCTGGGAGGTGTGGAGGGAGAGGCGTGGGCGGGAATCAGGGCTGCATGTGGGGCACACAGGCCAGCGCGAGTTCCGGTGGGCACAGGCGCTGGCTCGGTGGGCCCGGCACTGGGCCCAGGGCAGTGAGGGGCTTAGCACCTGGGCCAGCAGCTGCCGAGGTTGGGCCGGTCCCCCAGCACTGCCAGCCCGCAGGCACGTGCTCGAATTCTCGCAGGGTCTCAGCTGCCTCCCTGCTCCATGGCACCTCCCTCTGTTCAGTGGCGCCCCATCCAATCCACCACCCAAGGGCTGAGGAGTGCAAGTGCCCCTAGGGACTTGTGGGCTGCTCCCCGTGCGGCCCCTGTAGGGGATCGACTAGGTGAAGCCAGCTGGACTCCTGAGTCTAGTGGGTACTTGGAGAATCTTTGTCTAGCTAAGGGATTGTAAACGCACCAGTCAGCACTGTGTCTAGCTCAGGGTTTATAAATACACCAATCAGTACTCTGTATCTAGCTAACCTAGTGGGGACTTGGAGAACTTTTCTAGCACTCTGTGTCTAGCTAAGGGATTGTAAACACACCAATCAGCACTTTGTGTCTAGCTCAGGGTTTGTAAATACACCAATCAGTACTCTGGGTCTAGCTCAAGGTTTGTAAATACACCAATCAGTACTCTGTATCTAGCTAACCTAGTGGGGACTTAAAGAACTTTTCGGTCTAGCACTCTGTGTCTACCTCAGGGATTGTAAAAGCACCAATCAGCACTCTGTCAAAACCGAACAATAGACGCTCTGTAAAATGGACCAATCAGGTCTCTGCAAAACAGACCAATCAGTTCTCTGTAAAACGGACAAATCAGCAGGATGTGGGTGGGGCCAGATAAGGGAATAAAAGCAGGCTGCCGGAGCCAGCCAAGAGCAACCTGCTGAGGTCCCCTTCCACATTGTGGAAGCTGTTTTCTTTCACTCTTTACAGTAAGTCTTGCTGCTGCTCACTCTTTGGGTCCACGCTGCTTTTATAAGCTATAACACTGCGAAGGTCTGCAGCTTCACTCCTGAAGCCAGTGAGACCATAAACCCAACGGGAAGAATGAAGAACTCCACTCCTGAAGCCAGTGAGACCATGAACCCAACAGGAAGAACGAACAACTCCAGACACGCAGCCTTTAAGAGCTGTAACGCTCACTGCGAAGGTCTGCAGCTTCATTTCTGTCAATGAAACCACGACCCCAGCAGAAGGAAGAAGCTCCAGACACATCTGAACATCTGAAGGAACAAACTCCGGACACACCATCTTTAAGAACTGTAACACTCACAGCGAGGGTCCGTGGCTTCATTCTTGAAGTCAGCAAGACCAAGAATCCACCAATTCCCTACACACCATCAAGAACATTGTAAACAAAAAATGCAAATCCCTTGTGAAATATCCATCTTCCATATAAGGACAAAGTGATACACTTGGCAAGATGGGAGAGACAAAATATAATTAATCTGCAGCTAGGCGACCAGCTTGACTCTTGATAAATGGTACAATGTGGGGCTCAGCATCAGCTTATGCTTTTAGAAGGTTGAGCATTGACCATGACCGTAGTCACATCAGCCCAGGCAAGAAAAAGACTGTTTTTGAGCCTGTACATATCCTCTTTCCCAGTTGCTATGGCTACTTTGCACATGGATCCTTTAAGTATGTTCCAGGGTGGCTGGGAAGAGACTGACGTCAAGAGGATGAGTGCCTTGTCTGCCCGATTATTAAGAGTCTCCTCCAAAGCGGATGCCCTTTGGCACACATTTACAGATTACGTGGATATCTGCATACTCTATGCCCATTCTGAGAAGATTATTTAAATCTCTTTCCCCCAGAACTCTTTGTCAGTAATTTTCCAGTTTGTCTGTCTTAGTCATTTAGTAGGTGTAGATTTGTACCTTAGGCCATGTCTCTTTTAACACCAAGTGGACAATTCAACCCCGCATTCTAAGTTCTGCCTACTGAGAGAATTTCCCTTCATCACTACCCACCTTCCCCAGAACACATAACGAGACTGTAGTATAGTGGTTTTCTTCCTAGCACGTGGGGCAGAAATACCTATAATTAGTCGCATGCTTTTGCCTCTCCATTAGCTGGCCAGAGGGAATAAATTATGGTGCCATAGATGTGAATTGAGGAGGAGGCAGTAAAGCATCAGGGGCAGGTGGCACAAGAATCAGAGCCACCTGATCATACAGTTTACTTTTTCCTTTTATATCTGCTCAGACCTGTTCTCTATATTCAACTTTCATTTTATAATGGAATGTTGCTGGACATGTCCAATTTTATGGTCCAATGGATTCAATAACACTGGTGTATGACTGGCAGTTGAGGTTACATACTAACTTGATGACCAGAGTCATCGATTTAGTCTCTACCCGGGTCCAGCAGCAAGCCAGGAGCTGTTTCTTAAATAGGGTATAGTAGTTGGCAACGGATGAAAATGTCTTACCGTAAAGTCTTCTATTCTCCTACTATGGTTTGTGCAGTATGCATTTTTTAAACTCACTTTATTTGTTTATGCCGAAATATTTTAAAGTGAATCAATAACATCTTGATACTACACCTCTGAATTCCTTAGTATACATCTTTTTTTGTTTTTGTTTTGTTTTGTTTTGTTTTTGAGATGGAGTCTTGCTCTGTTGCTGAGACTGGAGTGCAGTGGCGTGGTCTCGGCTCACTGCAACCTTCGCCTCCCAGGTTCACGCCATTCTCCTGCTTCAACCTCCCAAATAGCTGGGACTACAGGCGCCCGCCACCACACCTGGCTAATTTTTTATATTTTTAGTAGAGATGGGGTCTCACCATGTTATCCAGGATGGTCTCGACCTCCTGACCTCGTGATCTGCCCGCCTACGCCTCCCAAAGTGCTGGGATTATAGGCATGAGTCACCGTGCCCAGCATTATACATCTTTAAGAAATAAAAATATTGGCCAGGCATGGTGGGCTCACGCCTCTAATCCCAGTACTCTGGGAGGCTGAGGTGGACGGATTACTTGAGGTTAGGAGTTTGTGACCAGCCTGGCCAACATAATGAAATCCCGTCTCTACTACAGACATAAAAATTAGCTGGGCGTTGTGGCACATGCCTGTAATACCAGCTACTCAGAAGGCTGAGGCAGGAGAATTGCTTGAGCCAGGGAGATAGAGGTTGCAGTGAACGGAGATCGTGCCATTGCACTTCAGCCTGGCCGACAGAGTGAGACTCTGTCTCAAAAAATAAATAAATTAAATACATAAATAAATATTTTCCTACTAAACCAAAATAACATCATTGCATTTAAAAATTAAAATTCCTTTATATTATTTATTACTCAGTCCATAAATTTATGTTATTGTTCCAGAAATGTCCTTTTCACTTAACTTACTACATTCACAACTTTTCCCATGACTTGACGTTTTTAAAATAGAAACTTTGAAAAAAGTGCCAAATCAGACAAAAATTATACTGTGTAAAATTGCGTACATAGATAACAAAACTTCAAAAAAACAAAGAAATTTAGACAGTGGTTAATTTGGGGGACAATGATATGATTATTATCAGTTAGGTACAAATAGGGAGCCTTGGGATGCTGGCAGTATGCTGTTACTTGGCCTGGGTGACAGCTGCACAAAAATGTCTTTTATTGAGCATTTGTTAAATTATACCCATATGTTTATGCACTTAAAGATACAGATATGACATTATATATGAACAATATATTAAAATATTTTGGAAAGTAAAACTTCTATATGAGTGTTAAGCATTATTATATAAAATAAAAATAAAAAATAGAGCTTTCATACCATTCTTTTGATTTGTACAGGACAAATCTAAATAAAAGTGGCTTTTGCTGGCATTGTAATAAAAGTATTTTATTTTTACAGAAGGCAGATGTCTTATGTTATAACTTATGACCATCAGTTCAAAATTTAGTTCTGTCTGGTATTCTTTTTTTTTTTCTTTTCAGATGGGGTCTTACTCTGTGACCCAGGCTGGAATACAGTGGCGTGATCATGGCTCACTGCAGCCTTGAATTCCCAGGCTGAAGTGATCCTCCCACCTCAGCTTCCCAAGTAGCTGGGACTATAGGAGTGCACCACCACACCCAGCTTACTGTCGCATTTTTACTAGAGGTGGTGTTTTGCCATGTTGCCTCTGGGCAACATGCCAGGTTTTCACGCATTGTAATGTATTTTCACAGTTTGTTTTATAAATATTCTAACAAATGCTATTTGAAAAGATACAACAGGATTAAGGAAGAAAGTTTTATAGTTATAAATATTATAAGTAAACATTTTCTTTTATTGCCAAAGATCAATGGATTTCTTAATCACTTGGTGAAAGAAACATCTATAGGTTCTCTCAGAGAGTAAAGTTAGAGAGATTGGCAAAGCAAATAATAGATAATTACAACATTCCCATTTACCCAAGTCTTCAGACTCCCATCTCCATGTTATGCCAAGGAAGTTTCCACTTTTCTACTTTTTTTTTTTTTTGAAAGATGAAGCAAGTTAATGTTTCATTAGCAAGACATCCTAGTAAGAGTAACAACATTTACTAAGGGTGTCAGAGGCATAAAATAACATATCTGTAAATAATAATAAAATATTTTTTATTTCCAATTCTGACTTTTATTTACTTATCTTCTTTCACTGGCTAGGACTTCAGTACAATGTTGAACGGAAGAGGTAGTGGATATTTTTATTTGTCTCCCATTCTCATAAATAAAACTTTCAATAATTCACCTTTAAGGGTTGTTACAAATAATTTTTTAAAAATTAGGTTAAAAATATAGAAACCTTTTCTATTTTGCCTATACATATATATATATTTATTATTATTATTATTATTATTATACTTTAAGTTCTGGGGTACATGTGCAGAACCTGCAGTTTTGTTACATAGGTATACACATGTCATGGTGGTTTGCTGCACCTATCAACCCGTCATTTACATTAGGTATCTTTCCTAATGCTATCCCTCCCCTAGCCCCCCACCCCCTGACAGGCCTTGGTGTGTGATGTTCCCGTCCGTGTGTCAATGTGTTCTCACTGTTCAACTCCCACTTATGAGTGAGAACATGCAGTGTTTGGTTTTCTGTTCTTATGTTAGTTTCCTGAAAATGATGGCTTCCAGCTTCATCCATGTCCCTACAAAGGACATTAACTCGTCCTTTTTTATGGCTGCATAGCATTCCATGGTGAATATATGACATATTTTCTTTATCCAGTCTATCACTGATGGGCATTTGGGTTGGGTCCATCTTTGCTATTTTGAATAGTGCTGCAATAAACTTTCATGAGAATGATTTATAATCCTTTGAGTATGTACCCAGTAATGGGATTGCTGGGTCAAATGGTATTTCTGGTTCTTGATCCTTGAGGAATGTCCACACTGTCTTCCACAATGGTTGAACTAATTTACACTCCCACTAACAGTGTAAAAGAGTTCCTATTTCTCCACATCCCCTCCAGCATCTGTTGTTTCCTGACTTTTTTTATTTCTTTAATTAATTAATTAATTAATTATTATTATTATTATACTTTAAGTTCTAGGGTACATGTGCATAACGTGCAGGTTTGTTACATATGTATCCCTGTGCCATGTTGGTGTGCTGCACCCATCGACGCGTCAGCACGCATCAACTTGTCATTTACATCAGGTATAACTCCCAATGCAATCCCTCCCCCCTCCCCGTTCCCCATGATAGGCCCCAGTGTGTGATGTTCCCCTTCCCGAGTCCAAGTGATCTCATTGTTCAGTTCCCACCTATGAGTGAGAACATGCGGTGTTTGGTTTTCTGTTCTTGTGATAGTTTGCTAAGAATGATGGTTTCCAGCTGCATCCATGTCCCTACAAAGGACACGAACTCATCCTTTTTTATGGCTGCATAGTATTCCATGGTGTATATGTGCCACATTTTCTTCATCCAGTCTGTCACTGATGGACATTTGGGTTGATTCCAAGTCTTTGCTATTGTGAATAGTGCTGCAATAAACATACGTGTGCATGTGTCTTTATAGCAGCATGATTTATAATCCTTTGGGTATATACCCAGTTATGGGATGGCTGGGTCATATGGTACTTCTAGTTCTAGATCCTTGAGGAATCGTCATTCTGTTTTCCATAATGGTTGAACTAGTTTACAATCCCACCAACAGTGTAAAAGTGTTCCTATTTCTCCACATCCTCTCCAGCACCTGTTGTTTCCTGACTTTT